>NW_010168497.1:0-7233 GCF_000695765.1 Mesitornis unicolor
TTAGCACAAGAAATTGTGGTAATCTTGAAGAGTGCACTCTTCCTCTGTGGAATTATGCATACTATGTTCATTAACATTTACAGATGATAAAATTAAAATGGTAAAACTGTAACTAGTTTCAAACTTACCAAACACATGAAATGCCCATGTGCTCATTCTCTCCTTGCACACTTTTTGTGTGATATTATCTTTTGGATTGTTAAATCCACAGAAAACAAAACAAGCAAAAATGCCCAACAACAACAACAACAAGAAAAAAAACAAAAAAAAAGAGAAGCACTATTTTCTATTGTTCACTCTTCCCTATTTTCTATTTTTCCCTCTTTCCATTTTTTTTTTTTGAGTATTTGTGAAACCATGATCCTTCACAATAGACAAGCACCTAATGCCTTTGAAAATGCCTGAATGGATCAAGTATGAGATAGAGGGAGATTACTTAGCAGGTTTTTGTTTCTACATTAGGACAGTGTTAACCCAGGAACCAAGTCAGCATACAGAGAAGTCAAGACATCTATGGGGAAATTAAGTCAATCAACAAAATCATGATGTGGTATTGCCATTTTCTATTGCCACCTTAGTAATGGTCATACCCATAATAGTATGCTTGAGAGCAGTGTTGCTATGTTGAAAGTCTATGAGTAAAGATGAGAATGTATCATTTCTCAAAAGGATAAATAATAAGAAATAATGCAATGTTCAAACTTTTAAAGGCTGAGAGTATTGTCTGTTAGGATGGTTTGCACATTCTTACTTAGAGGAAAAAGTATTCATATTTTGCTGTTGTTTTCTTGCATATGTAAACATTGCACGGATGCATTTATTCTAAATATACATTTTTCACACCATGAAGGCTCCAGCATTTCCACTGACTACAACTACACTATCCTCTATTGCAGGGAACGTTTTTTTCCACTCTAGTTCCCTAGTTTTAATAGCGTTTGAAGGGCTATGAACAGCCAGGATCTAGGGTACATCTACACAGATGAGTTCAGGAAATCATGAATCTAATCAAACTTCAATCCAGTAAGATATGTAGTCCAGTTTGGGAAACTGTTAGATACATTAGCACGGTGGTTTCTCTGAGATATTATGCTCCCCATCCGTCAGTTATTTTTAACTTCTTTTTGATGAAAATTTTAAAAGTTCATTTTACAGCAGAATTACCTTATGTGGTAAATTTGCTATCTGATGAGCTGACATACTGGCATGAGCAGACAATTTGCAAAATGTGAAACACTTGGGATGATCCCATATGTCTTTGTTTTACTTCTATGATATTTATGTATTAGGCTGCATCTAGTTAAATAAAATTATTTGGGTTACATTGCTAATTCTGTGAAACCTTTTAAGAACTACAGCAGGCTGATAGCTACACAGCTCTCAGAAGCTATCTTTTCTGTGGTGTGATCAAAGAACATTGACATTATCTACTATTTTCTCTAATTGTTATGGATAGTAAAAAAATGTAGAATTGCAATTGTAATGAAAAATGGAAGAATTTATGAAATTGTTGAAATCTCCCATATCCAGGTAAGTATTTCAACACATAGTAGATAACGCCTCTGCATGTGGTTCTTAGCTAAATGGTTCCACCTACTCCTGCTTGTAATGGTTATGACTGATTCCTACGTTCTAAAGAACGTTTCTGATCTTAATTCATGTTTTTTAATATTCTATCCCAATGGACTGAGAAGGAGAGATGGGAGCCTGCAGACATTCAGATCTTACAGGAAATCAATGAATGAATCAGCCTCTGGGAGTTGGGGCTCACTTCTTGCCAGTCACTTGGCCATGTCACATGGAAGCGGAAGGCTTTTGGCTTTGCTATCAAGCCCTTTGCTCTTGGGCTGTTTTCCACGCAAGCCTTCCTTCGAGCCACAGATCCAGGAGTCCCCAGAGTCCTAGCAAACATGCAGAAAGTCCATCACAGCTTTGTGGTTTATTGACCATTCCCCAGAAAAGGTATTTTACCAGTGAAAATAGTTGGTGTCAGCATATCTGTCCCTTCCAAGAAAAAGAACTTAATCAGAAAATTCCTAATCTGTTCCTAATCACAAATCAAGTCATAAAGGACTTGATATACTACTTGTATTATGATGTAGTATGATAATTACAGATTTGGCTATGGAATAATTTCAGATACTGGTTGGAAAAGGGCAAAAATCCAAATCCAAAACAAACAAAGCTAGTGGAAAACTAATCTTTTCTTAATAAATGAGAATTTTCTCATTTCCCATCATCAGCAAACAATTAAGTCTTCTATCCAAGCATCTTCAGAATAAAAATGTGATTTATTGTTGATTGCATTTTGGTTTTAGATATAGATTATGCCATTTCAAAGATTTGTTTCTGTCAGACTCCTGTGAATTAGCAATAAACTGGAATATAGTTACTCACTACCTGTTTCCTCCCACGCTTAGGAAGAAAAATACCTGCTAATAACCAAAGGCAGGGACATTGATAATTTAATCTGAAACATTTTTTCTTTTCTATGGAGACTGAACGCAGTTATGCATATACTTTTGTACCTGAAAGCACTCTTATTCTCTTAACTATTTCAAGATTTTTTTTTTTAGAAACATATCAGAATAAGCTCACCTTGCATTGCTTTCAGGTATGTCGTTGAGCTGTATTATCTAATAGCGGTCCTTTAATTTAGTGAAAACTGCTGAGTGTGACATACAATATCCTGCAACAGCAATACTTAGAAACATACTGCTGTAGCAAGTTTCCTCCTCCCATTCTTTTTGAATGGACAAGTAATCCTCTTCAGCTATGTGGTTTGTAGTTGCCTTCTGCTGCCTATAGGTAGCATACAACTAGGATGTACCTCTTCAACTCAGCAGCCTCCATTTCTGTGAAGTTTTATTGTATCCATTAATTGAAAATATTGAAACAAAACCTAAAGCAGACCTTGCATGGCAAAATTCAACCAGACTTGATGAAAAACACTTCTTTGTTATTGTACTGTCAACAACCATGTGAGCATGTCGAAGCTCTGGATTAGTTCATCCTAATGGAGTCAAATACAGGGTATTTGCTCAAGGTATGATGCATTCAGTTCACAAATGTTTTACTCAGTCCAAAACCAATGGTACTACAAGACTCTGGTCAAAACAGACTGTGAGATACAAACTTTGTCATATAGTCTTAACCATTCTACGTAGTTGAAAGTGAGGACACTGAGTAATGGTCATGGAGCTGTGCTCAGCCATAGGTCTGACAAAATTGAGTCAATCTTAGGGGTAAATTTTCACACTGAAATCCCAGCTTCATTAATAACACACAGAAACACTACTTCATTTAGTGGCTCAGAATTTTAGTCAAAACACCTACTGCATAACTGCAATATGCATTCTTTAAGGCTGTCCATTACTTTCAGTACTCATCGAAATGTATAATATGTTATCATACTCCGTGTAACTTTCTACAATGTTAATCCAGCAGAAGTGATATGTACTTTTAGGAGATGAAGTTGCAAATGCTGCTTGTTATTCCAAGGGTATGTATAGCAGCAGTCAGTTAAAGGCTCAATGTAAGCATAAAACAAAACCCAGACTGTATGCATGTACTTTGTCATATGCAAATGGAATCTTTGGGTAAGGAAATTGCTATCAGCCATCTAAGAACTCATCTGTATGCATACTCTTTTAACAACTACATGTGACGAAATGGTAGCTTGGTCCCTACAGAAAGACTGATAAAACTTCTACAGGGACCAGCAAACCGATTCAACTTTGAATATGCATTATAGATGTACATGTTTTCTAATGATTTCCATGTTGCACTCAAATAAGCTACAAGGTTGGGCCTTTGAGGGTTTATTAAACCTTAAACATTTCAGATATTTCTGCTAATGGGGGACAGAAAAGTTATATATATGGATGAAAATTTAAAAATAAAAAACCCTTCATAAAGTCAGTTTTTTCTTACCAGCCATGTTCAAGCAGATGACAAACTGATTTTCAACTGGCATGTTATACTTTAGCACTAAACAGGTTAATAGATCAAAACAAAGAAAAAACCCACAAAGTCATGTTTCATAATGAATCTTATTTTAATGAAGCCATAAGACCTAGACACTAGGGTCAGCCCACGCCTCTGCACATCCTGAAATCCTCCAGAGTAATTAGCAATGCCTTCAGAAACATTCAGTACACTGAAGGTAGCTCCACAGCTAGATGTAGCTGGCAACATGTCTGGCTTTTGACAGATCTTCCCTTTCTATATCAGTAGGGAACTCGACAACTGGTTTCCCTCCTTCACCAGAGCACATGTCAGCCTAGTAAAGACTCAGGTAGTCATTACTGAGCCTAGGAGCAAGGCACTTATTTATCTTAGTTTCAAGATTTCAAGTGTGGTCGTTTGCAATGACAGATGGGATTCTCCCTGTGCTGCAGGGAGTTGGGAGTCAAGCTGATACAGGACGGTTTCCTCTTTAAAAAATGTGCTGTGTTCAGGAAAGATTGCAAAGTAATGGACTTTAAAAATTTCCCAGAGCCTGTACTTGCTTCAAAATGATAATGACTATGGCATTTCATAATCTGTATTTTTAAATTATTTGTGGGGCCTCAGGTAATGCACACATTGCGATAGCATTCATCGCCCTTTACATAATGAAAAACGTAATTTAAATGCTTAGTTGAATAATACATCAAAATCCTAAGTTTTTCAAAATGCTTATACTTTTTCTCACTCTATTTACTATTGCTTATGAAGCTCACCTTAGCATTTTCTTTTAATTTTAAGTGTCAAGCCCTTTTAATGTCAATAAAAATTAAGAACTACCAACACTGGCTTTTTCCATGGTAAAGTATTTGTTAGGTGTAGCATTCCTAATAATAGGTCGTATCCTTATGATCCTTGTGCAGAGGGGATAATGGTGAATTTGAGGGAGGTTTTCTAAATGCAACACTGAGGAAGAGGTTAAAGAAATGTAATCAATTCTAAATAGGTTCTGGAATATTCTCAGCATACCATGGATCAGAAAAAAAAGGTCCCTTTTCCCCAGTAGACAACATTTATAAAAATATTAAAGCAATCAACATGCATTTCTTTTTCACTTTATTTTTCCCTTTTCTTTTATTAAGCCATATTGAATTATATACAAATTTTAAAGTTGATTTTATAAGAACATTTATGAAAATTATATCAATGCTGCATTTGACATGTCTCAAAAATTAGGAATGATTCCCAGCAGATAAAAATTTAGCCAAAAAATAATACAGTGATATGATTTCAAGTGTAAAATAAATTGTCTCTGTAAGCTATGTTTTCCCTGATTTTCTATAATTACAGCTAAATTTTGTCATTGAATGATACACAAGATAGAATATTTATTTAAACTGAATGAGCTATTATTAAAGTTATTTTTTTCTCTTATACTCTGATTTTGTATTCTTAACTAAATGAAGGGTGCATCTCAAATGTTTCTTAGTCATTCTTATTACCATGGAAGTTTAAATTTATTGCTACTACTGGAGACATTCTACTTTCAATATAAAAAAAATGATGAAGCATTAATTTTAGAAGTTGCTCTTGACAGATATGAAAACTCAGAAGTCCTTCTAAGAGTTTTAGAATATTAAAAAAATATGAAATTTAAAAGATGGTGATAGAAATTATTCTTTTGGTTGCTATGAATTATTTGCAAGTCAAACACCAAGCTAAGAAAAAACGTATTATTTGTAGATGTTGAAAGACTGAATGGAAACATAGCATAGCATAGTAGTTATCTATGAAAGACTGGAAGAAACTAGGTACTTTTTAAAACAGGAGAATGTAGGAAGAAACACTGCTAAAGAATTTCATGTAAAGTCTGAAAATTTAAAATATAATTTTTTTCTATACTAAAGAAATTTCTTACATAAAAAGTGTCAAGAAGTGATGGTCTTATTATGGTCCCAATTCAACAAAGCAATTAGTTACCTGTATAAAATACATGCTTAATTTTATGTATTCTTAGTATTCTAGATCCCAGTGATGGTACTCACATGTTACCATTGGGTAAGTATTTTGAAAACTGGAGCTAAGACAGACTTGATCTAGGCAAAAGGTGTGAAAAGTTAAGTAAATCACTATAGATATAAACAAAACTCAAGGATGAAATGGCTTGGAAACAAGATTTCAATCTAAGATTCTTGCAGTCAGATGCCAATATGCTGGTTCCTCTCACCTACTTTGGAAATCTGCAATGTGCCTTGGTCTTTGATAAAAAACCTTCAACCTATAGAACGATTTGACAGACCTGCTGGTTGAGGAACAGAAGATATCTCAGTCTTCATTAATTTAAATATGGTAGTCTTTTATTTTTTTCTAGTTTATAACTTTACAGTCTTTTAGTTTAGAATCTAAAGATGTTCTTGGTGAGATTATTTTATTTTTTTAATATATATGTAACATACTTCAGAAGCTATACAATAGGAAGAGAGAAATAAGCAAGACTTTTTCTTTGAATTAGTAAGTTTCAAGAATCTAGAAAATCTTATATTCAGTGAAGACATAAATTGAGATTTTATTGTTTGAATTGCACTTCAGATGTAAATAAATAGCATAAACAAGACGAGTTAAGAGATGCAGTTCTCCAACTATAAAATTGTAATTAAAGAAGAGGAAAATCTCTTTTTGCAACCAGTAATATTTAGAAAGATGAAAGCTGTATTTTTCTAAAGGTGATTTTAATAGAATTTGAAATTGATATTCATAGAGTAGGATTTCTTATTGCGACAGTTTGCCAATAGCCAATAAGAATACATATGCTGTGGTGAGGCTGCTATTGCAAGCTTATACTATGGGTCCTCAGGGAAGATTCTGTAATTGCAAAGTCACTAACTTCAGCAGTAAATTCAATATAGCTATACCTGCATAGCATAATCATTAACACAAGTGCTTTGGGAATGACTAACCCATTGGTAAAAGTTATATTTAAAAGTTAGCAGCTAAGTCACACTGAAACATCAAGAATTTAAAGGCATAGGTAAATTTCATTAGAAAAGTATTCACAGCACAATTGTTCAGAGTTTCTTTTTAATTAAAATTTTTTATTCTTATCAATTTTAATGCCAGCCTCTTAAGATAAAATGTCTTCTTTTTTATGGTAGTGTTCATTCCTTGCTTATCAACTCCTTCATACAGAAACTTCCACCAATTTAAATGTTTACTAATATACCCAGGTAATGGTAGTTGGTGGAGCCTGTAGACTGTTTCTACTGCTAACTGTACCATATACTGTTT
>NW_010168497.1:7264-29361 GCF_000695765.1 Mesitornis unicolor
TGAAACTGGAATCTGGAATGTAGACACATATATAAGCTCATAATTTTGAGTAATTTTGCCTATCTGACCAGGTCGAATGGTTTTCAGTCTGTCATTTGTAGATTTCTGGATTTATCCTTATTATACCTTGAAGTTGGCATACAGACACCTGCACATCCACTGGAAGCTGTAAGCTCTTGAAAGGGCAAGAAAAAGTTGAAAATAGATGTTTTGGTAACTTTCAGCCTCCTGGCCACTTTAAAGCAGCATCATAAATGGTGCTGCTTAGGGTAATGGTCTAACACCCCTCTCCACCCTCACTGTGTCTGCTGTAGCTGTCATGCCTGAGGACTGATCCTTGCATGATTTGATGAGCAGGAGCAGTTCCACAAAGGAGAAAGTTGTCCCAATTCCTGGGATAATTTCCATAGATTATAGGGGGCCAGGAAGTCAGCTCTTGTGTAGGCAAAGAGTAGATTTCTGTACAGAGGTAATATCTCTTCTGATAAAAAAAGCCTTTGAAAGTCACAGAGTGCAAGGTAGAAAGAAGTTAGGGCATGTGCTGATTGCAGGTACTTTTAATTTTTACTTCTCTGTTAGTCAAAGTATGCTAGTTTGTTCATCAAGTCCTTTAAAAACTGGGAAAGGCAGCGAAAGAAGATCCTTGGAAACTAAAAATGCATGAACAGTAACTGCTGTTAGTTAACACAGTAACACAGTAACTAGTGTTAACACTTCTCAGAGGATGAACATGGTATAAAATCTCTTGTGTCAGAGCTCAATGTACAGTAAAATGGAAGAAACCATCACTTCTAAAAGTTGATTTCACTAATAATGTGTTAGTCCTTAAACTACACTTTATGGACAAGGCTTTTTAAAATAAACTTTCAAGTTTAGAGCTGCACACCTTAAAAGGTTGCTTGACATTTAACAATGATCAGCCTTCAGACATTCCCAGTGAAATATCTATTTCCGAAAATTTTGTTGTTTTCAGGATAATAGTGGGTATTTCTTTGTTTGCATGGCACTTCAAAGTATCATCTTTATCGTGCATGTGGAGGGATCTTAAACAGATTTGTTTTCTGACCACCAAACTGGTAGGGGTGAGTTATATCTTTGAGATGCAAGGTCATCCCAAACACCTGCAGGTGAGAAAGCTACTTCTTTGCCAAGAGTCAAAGTGTTTTTCTTGCCCCCCATGCTCCATCTCACAGTGGGATCTGTCAGATGTCGACAGGGAGGTCCCCCAAATAAACACAGGTACGTTGCGTTGCTCTACAATGAAGGACACAACGTGGTGTCCATCACGTAGTCCCTCAGTGTGGAGTCAGCTCCCAGGCAGCTGGAAAGCATACACACAGAGTGGGAGAAAAGGGGGCAAAATGTGTACTGGATTTGATTATATTCCAATTTAGTAGGAAAAGGAGGGAATTAACCATGAAAACAAGAAAGGGAGATTCAATGTCCATTCCCAGGAGACAGTAAAGGCAAAACTGAGCTACAGTGTTTTCAAGAGAAAGAAAAACACAGAAGGAGAGTCTGCTTCTCAGGATGAGAGAAGATGCAAAATTCTAAGATGCAAGTTAGAGAAAGGAGGATTCAGCAGCTGTGATCACTTGCTGAATCTGCAGTACCCCTGCTGAAAGCAAGACATTAAGTTTCATTAGCTGTAAGGGTTAAATACTTTGTTTTCAAATATTTCTCACAATTTACCCATGCCTCCCACAGAAATGTGTATGTTAGCATGAGAAAAAATGACGTATCTAAAGCTTGGAAAGGAAAGAGGAATTGTGATTAGATTTGACATCCTGAAGGGCTTGTTCTCTGATCAGGGAAGAAATGAAGCACTGCATTTTAGAAGAGATTTTCAACCGAAAATTTTAACGGGACTTCACTTTTAAAGTGTTTCAAATCCTCTCTAGATACAATATAGTGCACACCAAAAAAAGCCTGTAATATTTTGATGTTTGCTTATCTGACTGCTGTCCCGAAGTATGTCAGAACATGGTGTAAATTATGAATAGCACGTGGGCGCTCTGCTGTTGCACTGCAGGAGATGCAGTTAGAAGAAGATTTTAGAGTTCAGCGTTTTGTGTCTGTCAGTAACAAACTAAGCCAAAGGAAAGGACCTGAATGTATGTCTGCAATTTATTTCTATGCAAGCTGTGGTTTGGTCTTCTGTGGGGTATTTTCTCTCTGTCCTTCTGCTTTTATGAGAGTTTAAGTGAGAGTGAAAGTTCAGTTGAAGTAACTTCATTGGCACAATAGGTTTTATCCATGTTGCTAGTATACTGAATACAGTATAAGCTGCAGGTTTCCATTAGGAACCTCCAAGAAATATTTTTCTTCCTGTATTACTGTGATTAAACACACTCAAGCTACCAGTGCTTGCATTGATCATCTAAGGAGAATCTATGCTTTATCTTCTTTAGCAATGAACTTTGCTCAGAAGGATAAACTGAATGGATATTGGTGTTCCTTCTTTTGATACTCAGAACAGTGTCCTTTAGAGGTAATTTTTTTGTTGTTTAAGGTATTGTTGTACCCAGGTGACCAATGTTTGGGATGGGAGGAGAGAGAGGCAAATGTGTAACACCTGGTAGAGCAAGTTTGCAAATGAATTGGAATGATTTGAGATAACAATAAATGACAGCTGTAAAAGTAAGAATTACTGGTACTGAGAGAGAAAACACTAAATTGCATCTCTTTAAGAAGTTATTAATTAAACCATTTCTGCATAATATAATATGAGTATTACTAAATTCACACAACTTATGCAAGTAAGCATGCCCGTTTAAACTGGGGGCTGCTTTGTGGAGAAGGGAGGATCTCAGCTGCTGGAAAAAAAAAGGTGTCTGCCAAAATCCTGCATGATACACAGTCCCTCTGGGCCTCAGTTTCCTCTGTACAATAACTGGAATAACCTGATTTTTCCCCCACTGAGCTGCTATATTAATGCATCCTTTTTGTAAATCCAGTGGAAGGATACAAAATGTTCTAACGTGTTTGAGCTTGTTGTTCTGAGCATTTTCTATTTTGAATCCTTGTGCATTTTTAGATGGGAGGCAGAAGTGGGTCATTCCCTAGTGATCTTATTATGGAAGTCTTTGCCTTATATAAAGACCTCTAATTCTGCTGCCACTCTTTTCCCTTATTGGTGACAGATTTGGCCAGTGCTTGTTTATCAGTACATATTTATTTTAATATGTCACAGTGGCTTCTGCCCATGTGCTACTACCTTGAATAGTAAAGTAACTTTTATTAGTATTTCAGTAAAAAAGAAGGTCCTGTCACCAAAGATGTAGTGGTAGCATATAACATCAGGAACTCTGACCCAAAAAACCAAATCTAATTAATCAGAGCCTGCAGCTCAAGCCAGTTTGCTGTTCAATGGCAGTTTTGATTAGTAGGGCTAGAGGCAAAGACAACCTTTTTTTTCAGTGCTTAAAAACGGAAGAAAAGAAAATGCATGTATACGTTTGACAGAAGCCAGTGCATACATTGCAAATTACTTTTGTTTAGGCTGGCTGTCCTTGAATCATGGAACAACTTTAATGACCATTAGCTGCTCTCTCAGTGATTAAGTAAATGAACTCAAGAAAATAAACTGCTGGGTGCATTCCCAAACACTCAGTACGTTTTATTGAAACTGATCAGCTTAAACAAGCAGTAAATTGAGATTCACTTCAGCCTCTACCTATTTGGCAAATACAATTAGGGAAGACACTCCCTAGCTTATGGAGAAGAAAAGCTGGCTTTCAGTACTGACAGAAAGTGAAAATCTTAATATATCAATGTTGGTAATTTACATTCAGTGTTGGGCATAAAAATCTAAAAGACATGGGTCTCTTCTAGAGCTCCAAAGAGCAGCACGTACATCAGCTCAGCAATCACTGCTGCTAATGTGCTGCATGAGGAATGCATATTCAAGTCAGTGCCTGATGCAGTGAGAAATAAAAATTACAGTTGTTAATGCATCTTGAACTGAAATGAAATTTGGGCCTTGGTGGAGAGAAATAAACGACAGGCATATTTGGAATGTAGGAAACGTACTAAGAAGCTGCCTTACCTCCATCTAGTTCTTCAGCTCCAAAATGATTCCTGTAGAAGAGCATAATCTCTATCTTGTAGCACTTGTAAAGAGTCACTAAACAAACAAGCAGCAGCAGAATAGCACCGAGCCCACCAGCAAGCTCAACGGTGTACATCAGCTCTGCAAAGAATTACAAAGCACAATAACAACCACATTCCAAACCAGAGAAAGATTAGCAGCAGATCTCAGACTTATGTTAATCATTACAATAAAATAATGAATGATGGAATATTTATGTATTTGTTTTGTTATAGGGCCTTTGAAAATAAACCTAATTAATAATTTTTTTTTCCTTTAGTGAAGTATTTTTTCCTCTGGTACACCATTTAAAAATAACAATTGATGGAGATGTGTGTGTATGAGTATGTGCATACAAATATGGGATATTTGATAACTCTTTTCCTTCTCTTTCTCTATAGATAGATCACAGTTTTCTTTACACAGATTATTGCTGACATTCCACTTACAATGAAAGCAGAGGTGACTGTTTCTTTTTGGGGGACTATAATGCAAACACAGATCCTTCCTTATTCCATTTAAGAATAAGATAAGTTTAGTCTACTGGATAAGATTATATTATAAGGATTTGATTTTTTTTTCTTTTCAAAATAAAAATATAGATTTTTAAAAAACCTGAAAACTTGAGAGATATGAAGACAAATTACCCATGGAACCTCACAGCCTTACATCTTAGTTATGTGTTAATATCTTTGACACAATTTCCCAACAATCTACAGTTCATCTTTATTCTCTCCTTTCCAGTGGTGTTGGCTTATGTGTAGTCACAGCAAACCATCCTGATTTGTCCATTCTGACGTTCCCATTCAGACTGTGCTCCTCCGGTGTCTTTGCCACACTGGACACTCTCATGATGAATTGAGATCATCTCCATGTAGCTCTGATCCTAAGGACAGGGACTCTGGTCAAGTATGGCCACAGCAGTCTACCAGCAGCAGTATCCTCAGTGGGGCTACTTATCAGTGCATAAGTAAAACGCCATCATGGACTCCCACCTCCCCTAGTCTTAAACTTTGCATGCTCAAGGAAGCTCACACAGCTATGTGGCATCCATTTCGTTGTTGCTTTTCATTTGCTTATTGACCAAGAACCAGCAATGTTAAAAAAGGAGAGTGAGAGGAGGAAGACTTTTCCAGTTTTGAGGAATGCCAAGAATTCAGATCTTGGAAATCTAAGATGTAGTTTTCTTCATAAAAATCTGTGCTGGAGAAAGATCAGTTCTGTGTTGTTTTCAAAGTATCTTATTCCAGTGGGCAGCTTCTGTCTGATGAAGCAGGGTAGCCCTGAAGCAACCTTTTTTCCATGCGTGGTTATGGAGATATGATACTCCAGCACAATATAATTCAATTATAGAAATAAAAGGTTAGAGGAAATAGTGACAATTCCATTTATTTAGACTATGTCTACTGAGAATCACACACTTTTCTATTATTTTGAGGCAACTGTAAGATTTCATTGCTCTCTAGAAGACACTAAATGTGTAATAAAATAAAAAGGCATATATGTTCTATGTAATTCTCTCCAAAACTGTGCTGGAAACTCCTTTGTATTAGATATTTTTAAGACCGAAACAGTTATTTCAGACTTACAATACTTTTCTGGTCCAGAGAGACGAATGTTATTAAAAACACCCAACAAAAAATGTTTGCATAGACAAGTAATACAATATTTTAGAATAAAAATGGAAATGGAAATTACTCTGCACTGGCTTACTATACCCTGTTTATCATTTTATACTACAGGTGATGCAGCTGCTCAATGGTAACTAGAAAAAAGGTTTTAATATTTCAGGTTGCTAGGCACAAAATATTCTATTTATGTGCCTGCTGTTATGACTCATTAAAGGCAAGGAAAAAATTTGCAACTGGAAAACAGAAGTTGCTAAAGTAACGATTTGGAGATTAAATGATTTGGAGATTAAATGGAAAAAAATAACTGTAGGTAGTCAACTGTTCTTTGTCACTGTTCATGAAATCAGACTAATCGACTAGATCACTTTTTCCATCAAAGAGTTCCTCTTAGTTATCTTTTTCCTTATAAAATAATTTAAGATTATGCCTATATTTTTACTTCAATAAGGTCTATCAGAACACACATTGAACTGTCCTAAATGAGGCAGCTAAAGCAAACAACAAAATTCTTTAAGTCACCCTGAAACACACTAGAAATTACCTTTTCTTGTGCTGCTGCATTGTGATCACTTGTGAGCACAAGGATAAGGTGGTGCTTTCTTAAACAGGTTTGTTTCATGCTCTATCCTTTTAGCATAGCATACTTGTGTTTTCTTTCATGCTGGACAATGTCTACTAGCACATGTTTGCTCTCTGTCTTGGGTGCTATTTGTCAGGGTTTAGAGACAGAAAGGAGCAGTGATTTGCTCTGCAGACTGCTTCATCCTGACACCCAGCCCTGCAGACATCTGTGCTAACCCCCAGAATGCTGGAAGTGGGACAGCCACATCCGTGCAGCACCATGGGAGATGGGACAGATTGGCCTTAGCACAGCACTACACCAAGTTGATTGCTTTCAGGCCTTCAGGTAGTGTTCCTCCAGGATGCTAAACCATGCCCTAAGTGGGTACCAGCTGGCTTTGAGCTGCTCCAGAGATTTTGTGAACAGCAATACCCTGTGTTGTGCTGAAGATATGATGAGTGGAAGGCTTGGTCCTGCCTCTGCTGTCGGCCCCTTGGGTGACCAAAGCCATTTCACATTTCTGTGCCTGGGTTTTCCCAATGTGAATTAAGGAGGGTGCTTCTGACTTCTTCCTAGGAGAGGTTACTTCTGAAAGGTGCTCTGCATACACCAAGGGTTTTGGTGATATGTATGTCAACAATGATGCAGCAACTGTTGAAGCTAAGTTAAAGTGTAACAGCAAGGATAGAGTGTAAGGTTACCTTCATAATAACATTTTTTTTCTGCTGCTTTGTTCTGCCTTTCGCGTTGTCATTTGAGCACTGTTGCTGCAGCAGGCATTACACCTCCTTTGAAGTGTGATCTGTTTTTCCTACTGAAATTCAAGTTTCCTGTAGTGGCTACATGCTAAAAAGATTCAATTTCAGCACAATTCTGCATCAGAGGGGAGAGACGAAAAGTGCAAACCTTTTTAAAATCTATTTAGCCTCTGTGTTACGTTGCTCCAATTACAGACCTTGCCCTCCTTAAGGAGCTGTGGCTGAATGTAGAAAATACTGGAGGAAAATTACTTGGCTAACCCTTAGGGGGACAGACATTCTGTTAAACACAACAAATGAGTGAGTGCCAGGGAGTTACATCCAGAAGCACAGCAATCATTTAGTTACAGGCAATTAACAATAGTCCTCCAGTAGCTCAGGAACAGTTCCACTCCAAGGAAAAACACATTGATTACTGCAGCAGTAGTAGATTGGTTTCTGAATAAATAGCTTCAATTTAAAACAAGATTTGTTACAAGCATTTTGACCAATGACTACAATTTTTTTCCTTATCAGGAGACTTTGACCAAGCAACCCAGTGAAAGAGATGGCTAATTAAAACAAAGTACATGGCCTTTCCAAATATACAGGACTGTATGGCTGGTAATAAATGCACTCATTTCATAGTGATTCTGTCCTAATTATTAGACATACTTGTGGCACATATCTTTGATCTTCACCTGGCTTTAATATTTGATAAACTTCCTTTTGCAATGTCATGCAGGTAATTCACTTATCATAGCTGGGGTTGTAACAAGAGAGTAAATAAAAGGGTGCCTTCAAAGATTCATATCTTTTGACTTATACGACGTGCTTCAAGGACTTCACATTTAATGATCTGAGATAATTTAAAATTCATCTTATTCTATTCATTAGTCCACATGCAGCTGAGATACTAAGAAAAATAATTATATTTAAAACGTTCCTTTTTTGTGATTTATAACTCTTTGAGTACGTGTGATTTATAGCTGTGTATTCAATTTCTGGCCTTTTTCAAAATCCAATTACAGTCTATCTAATCTTTCAATTTTGCAATCACTTACGCAGATTGCTTAACTTCATGGACTGTAAGTAATCCCTCTGAAGTCAACAGAACTATTCACAGAGCTTCAGGTTAGCACATACATAACTCTTTGCAACTTTGTGGTCTAAACTCATTTTCATTCTCTGCTTGTCTTGGGCAATTTAATTCTCAAAGCTACAAGGTTAGGTTAGAGATAGTTTCCAGTTTGTCTAGGATACTTTCATAGGCTTCAATTATTATATGAAACATGACGGTAATGAATATAATCTGGAAGGGGAGCAGTTGAAGGCGATAAATACTAAAGCTCTTATGATGACACCTGAGAGAAGGTAAAGAGAGAAGGCAGATACTGACAGCCAATGCAAGACTGATGTACCCTAACATCCGGCTTTTGTTATAAACAGATGTGCCTCTTCTAAAGGAAGGAGAGAGCTGGCTAACACAGGAATATTTGCCTGAGCGTCGTTTCAGAAATCAGCAGTAAACAGTAGGCAGAGTTTAGGTTAGAAGAAAGAAACTCATACTAACAGTTTGAAAAAGGGGAAATATGTGCTTTTTTTCTCTCCCTCTGCCCCACCCCACTCAATACAATATTCATTATGGTATGGCTGTAGAACAATTTATCTTTCCAAAGTATAACATATGAAACCACAGCTTTATACAGCATATGTATATCCAAAATGTGTGTGTGTGTGTGTATATAAAAAATTATTCCCTAGTTTTTAAGATTTTTACTTTGTCTGTTTAAACATGCCAAACAAAATCTATGTGTATTTAAGGTACCTAGATGGCTTTATGGATACTGTGGTGAATAATTACTGATGGATAATGTAGGACAAATACCAGTATAAACAGATTTGGGATGTTCATTACCTTGATAATGAAACAATTTCTTAGCACAAAATATATGCTTTCTGCCAGCACAAGCCATGTATGCCCATAGATGTCTGCAGAGCTAACTTAATATGGCTAAATATAATTACAGTTTATAAAACAGTTTTCAATGCAGTAGTTTCATTTTATTTATTAGAACTATTGAGACCTATATATCTCACTTATATTTTTAGATCCATTTATAATATATATTATTGATTCATCCATAAAAAGAACTAGTCAGGTTTGGGATTCTACGTACATATGTATATATGTGTGCAAATACAAGACAGGGATCTTGTTAACCTATTCATTAGTATGGCAGACAGCAAATCCAAGCCTGCTGCTCTTGGATTTCTCAGTGTTATTAGAATAGAGACACTAAATTATTAAGAGAAGTATATTCTTACTGATGACATTTTTATTTCTTCTGAGAAGTGCGGGATACCTGTCCCCAGCAGGAGAATAATTACACTATCTCCAACAGTATGTTAGCTCAAAAGAGGATAAGGTTGAAAAAATTACTTATGCTGCAATGTTACTGAAGTTAACTACATTTAAAGACAGAACACTGCATTTTAAAGGCAAGTTATACTTCAGACTGAATTTAAAAAGTCATCATGGTGTGGAATTGCATTAATCTTTTTTAGCTTCCCCAAATAAATTATTTGTGTATGACTTACATACAAACATTACCGATTAGGAGAGCTTCTATTTGCTTATTGCACTACAGAAATCAGACAGCCCACACAATTACTTCTTTTAGATCATCTGAAAGAAATGAATGTAAGAAGCACTGGGAGGTGCTAAAATGTGGGGAAAAATGGAGTACCAAGTTCCAAGGATGTAAGATCACAAAACATACTGTTTACATTTTTCTGAGGATAGCATTAATGAATATTTTAGCTCTGCATGGATTATGGGAACAATTTATGACCTTTTATTTTAAAATATTTTCATCCTTGCCAAACAAGGTTAGAGTTGCACTTAGACATTATATAAAGACAGGTACTATGATAAAAGTGGTAGAAAAGCTATTTTAAAAAGGAATCTGTTAAACAAGCCAACTTGTTCGACACTTTGTCAGAGGAAAGTTAGATTTAGGCATATGCTAAATAATCTGACTAACCTTTTTACTGGAAATGTCCTAGTCCAATTTTCTAAAGGATGGGAAAAACCTTAGCGATGAAGGAAACGGTCTTATGAAGAGTTTCTGTAAGGCATTAGTTTTTAGTATTCTACTAATTTACTGATTTTAGATGAGATGGCATGTAACAAGAACAGTCACTTTTGGTTATGTTTGGGACAGGAAGGAAGGAGATATTTGACTTTTGGCCCTATGTCATGAACCTATTGGGTGACTGAACCTTTGCACTGCCCAGCACAGTGACTACCTGAAAGTTTCTTCAATGGCCATGAGGAGATTAAATATTAATTCCCATCAAATCAACTCCAATTTAAATTCCAGTGCTTTATACGCTGGAAGATGCATAAGGCCCTAACTGGCCAAGTGGGACAGAGTTTTGTAACAGTTTCCATCGAGACTCAGATATTTGCTGGAATGTTCAAGTAATTAGAACTAATTAACACAAGTTGAAATATAAAACTCATTGCTCTCATATCTCACATGATGAGCTTACATTCAGAAATTTCAGAAGCATTGTGAAGCTTTATGGCAAATAGAGCTATAATATCTGTGGTTTCTTTGCAGAGGTTAAAAAGATTTAGTGTATTTTCTCTTTCAGTCTTAATTGAAACTTATCACTACCAGTGTGTGACATCTTGTCCTACTGACCAAAAATGCTCATGATATCAAAAACTTAACTTATTCAAGTCCTTAAGTAATAAAACAGATTTATGCTATTATGTGAATGACACTGTAACTTAAGATGCTTGTCAGCAATTCTGTTATCATTTATAACTGTATCAAGAAAATTCAGAATCACTTGCTATTCAGAATTTGCTACTAAATTTTGTAGCAAATATTAACATGATGTTTATGTATTAATAAATTATGAGTTTGAAATATGCCTACCTATTCATATGTGTCCTCAAGATGCATTTCCTACAGGACATATTAATTTGTTTCTTTTTCAAACATATATTCTCATGAGCAATTTCAAACAGAATAAAAATTTTCCTCTAAACTATTTATTTTAGGTAATCTTTTGTTCCAACAGAAAAAAATTTGGTTTAGCCATCTCTCATTAGCTTATAGTCACCAAGACCCATATGTGCTCACTGAGAACATTTATGACAGAGGAATACAAACCCAGAACATAAAAGAGTTCCAGGAAAAGGAAATTAGTCAACACTGAGAAAATAGGAATAAAGAGAAGAAGATACTTTGAAAAAATGGATAAAGTTACCTGCTCTTAGCTCTGGTGTCTTTCCCATGAAAAACACAGATATTTTATTAAGCTTTTAAAATAATAACAGTAACGTGAAAATAATGCCAAGATAAAATTTGAGATTATTTTCGCTTTAGAGTTTTAGTTGCAGACATGCAGGCAAGAATTTCCACAAAAATAACAATATAATTAGATAATAATCTGTACTCCAACATAGCCTATGATTAAATGAAACTACAAAGACTTTGATCCAGGGTGATCAGGATGAATTTTCAATACGTAACATTGTAGAAGAGCATTCTTTCTTCTTATGCATTACATTTTTATCTACTACATTGATAGACTATGGTCTTGTCTTCTTGAATTAAAAACCTGTGAAAAAGATAGAATTATAGTGTGTGATCCACCCCTTTTATCATCTGCAATATTTGGTCTGTCATTAATAAATTTGTGCTTAGCTGCTGTCACTACCACTCTCAAAATTAACTTCTAGAAGGTTCCTCTACCTGCCTGAAGATTAACTTATAACTGCTACAGATGACTGATGACAGCTACCACAATAAGTAACAAAATCAGCCTTAGATTGTAACAAGTCGGTATTTTTTTTCTTTTTTCTCACACAAATGAGAAAATAACTTGATTATTGTAAAAGTGATAGAACGGGATTTGATCAAAAGCTGGAGGAAGGGGATGAAAGTTAAATCTCCTGGGTTCTGATCCCTCTCTCTTTCTGATTATTTTTGGACAAAATTTATAGGAATGGACCAGAAAAGGAAACAGCATTGTCATTGTCATGCTTAAAATGCTCTACTGCCTTTAGCTCTGAGTTAAACGCTCCCTACGCACAGTGTGTGAGGCAAGTTAGGAATCTAAAAATGGTTAGCTTGCTGCACAAAAACATAGATCATAGTTTTTCTCCACTGGCAGTCAGAAAATAAAAGCAGCTCAGGAGAAAATTTGGGCTCAGCTTCCTGAGATGCAGAGCACTGGCATCTAGTCATCTAGAGAGGTGCCAGGGGCTCAGTTTTCTCACCATTCTGCATACTCGAACTGAGTTCGCTTTTCCTGCACAAGTGGTGCTGAATCCTGGAGAAGCTATTGACTGCTCCTCTCCCAAAATTCCTTTTAGGAAAAGGGAGGCTCCACATTTCTGTCCCAGTGCCACATTAAGGAAAGAGGAGAATCCCTCTCTTCCCAGATGAATGTACCAGGCACTGGTTTGCGGTGGATACCACCATCAGACAGACCCTGCTTGTGTTTTCTGTGAGGTGATTATACGACCCTACTGGGCTGAGCAGTGGGAAGAGTGAGGAAGACATATCCAGGTTTTTGGTGGTGATTTAGACTCTGAACTTCTTGTTCTTTCAAGGCCTAAGTAATTGCAGGCATATCCAAAAGCTCCCCCTGGAAGTTTATATTTACAGAGAATATATTGGCCAGGGCAAAACAGGTGTTTGAAAGGCTTAAATTTTTTATCTGAATCCTCACTGCAGCATTTAGCCCTAAATACCTCTTTTCCCAGGATTACTCTTTGTTCAGTAACAGAGCTTTCTGCTTTCCTGTCCCTTCTGATTCTGGTGATAATGTACTACATATGAAGTTTAAGAATGATTATAATTTCTTTTTCAGGTATCCAGTGAACATTCCAGATTCAGCATTGTTGTTGTCTTATACAGCTGGAAAAAAACATCCCTAACTAGAAAACCAGCCAAGATAAATACCTCTGCAAATACCTCAGTGTTCATGAAGCAAATTTACCTAATTCTTAGGTCCCAATTGTTCTAAGTAAGCCAATAATCAGAAATTAATAAACAGCTAACACATTCCTAGCAGAGACTAAATGTGGATCTAAACAAGGAAACCTAAAATGAAATGTTGTCATGGTGATATATGGGAGACTAAGCAAGCTGTGCAAAGCTCCTCTTCCTAGGAGACCACAGAGACTAGCTCAAATTTTTATCTGTCATGGTTAATTTATCATTGCACTGAAACTCTTGTCAACATGCAAAGTATGTAGAAGGCTTGTAACAGGTACCTTTTGTTTTTTGAGAGCACAAAAGATTTTGTTTCCAAAGCACAATTTCAGATTCAGCCTAACTTCAAGAGGAAAAATATTATTTGGGGGAGTTTTTGCTACTTTTAGCTTTTTACTATTTATAAGGGCAATTAAATATTCAGATTACTTCCTCTAAAACGTGTCATCATGAGGCCACATAGTATAGTGTGTTTGACATACTGATTTCTCCAAGAAAAGAAGCAAGAAATGTAGACTTGCAAAATTTATGCATGCACACTTAGATTAAAAAGCTGGGGGTAACAAAACAGAAAATATTTATATGTTGTCAGTCTTGGAGCCACTGCTTATGCGGAAGGGAAATTAAGGACTCACCAACAGCATGTGACTTAAGTCAAATAATTAGGTATTGGTTTTAAAATAATTTAAGCTTTAAAAATCTTTATTTTCAGTGTTCCATGCACTAATTTCATTATTAAAGAGAAGCCATTGGATTTTAGTGTTTGTTGGGTTAGGATCTTGCTCTGGGTTCAAACATCTCATATTAGGAGTATATGACTACTAGCTGGTAAATTGTTGAGGTTCAATTACTTAATATGTTAATTTCTCATCTCAGTAAATTCAAGAAAATATGCCACATGCCAGGCTAATTAGAACAACATCTCATTGTTTACATCTGCATCTCTTATGAAGCAATGACAAAAATTCAGAAAAATGGCTACAAATTAGTTCTATTCAATCAATTGGAGGTACACAAAAATATGTTTAAACAAGTCACACTGACTTGATTTATGGCTTTCTTTTAAAGTTAGATAGACTTTGCATGCTACAAGACTAAAACTAGGGAAGACATTGCTGCTTTGATACAAATTGAGACACCACAAGTAGTTCAGCACCACAGTAAGAACTGAGTTTGCACACCTTTACAAACAGTCTTTAAAAAGCACAGTACTGACAGCAAAGAACAGACACTGTTCCTGATTATTCTTTGCTCTCTTAAACCAGCTGGATGCTGCGTGAGGGTGGAAAGCATCAAGCCCAGCCATGCAAAGCACCTTCTGGGAGGTAAAATGAACAAAGTGGGTCTAGAAACCTCACTTTGCAAGAGATTCTCCACCTCTCCACAATTATCTCTGTGGGAGATGTCTGTGGCCATTAGGCAGGCTGGAGTCACAGGATGTGAGTGGTGAGTAGAAACAGAAAGGTCCTTAGAAGTTTCTGTCATGATACTTCACTTTGGAAGTGCTGGTGTTAAAGAAATGTGCTAGAAGGAAAATGTCCAGAGTCAAGCTATGCAGGAACTCCATTGGCATGGGGTTTAGGTGGCATTTCTGAAAGAACTTGAATGTATTTTTGTTGCCTTCTCTAATATTTGATTTTATTTCTTACAGAAAATTTGTGCAGTTGTATTACCTGTGGCTTCCTATTAATTTTTTTCTCTATTGTGTCTTACTAGCTTTAAAGTTCATAAACTATTAAGTGCATCTTTTATATAAATACAATTAAAAGGTGTTACTGTATTTTTCCTAGTGATAACTGTAGTTAACAACAACCTTTCTCTTTTGTTTTGAAAGCTGTATAAATGCTGGCAAAAAATAATCATTGCCTGTTAATATCTGAGGAAGCCATAATTCATGTTTGCATCAGAGAGCGGCTCTACAAACTGACTGCCCCTATAATATACCATTTCGTGGACAAAAGCTACATATTTACCCCTTTTATGTAGAAGAATAGTGGCATGTCGTCGTCCATTTCCATTCTCAACGTAGCATGAGTAATTCCCCAGGTCTGCCTCTTCCACAGAATCAAGAATCAATGAGATGGAAACCTCCTGTTCCCCAAGATGTTCCTTGAGAATCCTGAGGAAAAAGCAACCATTGCTGCTATTCTGCTTGTATCATAGCAGAGCATTACATAATCATGACATAATAATGCTACATTGACAACTCTCTGGCTTCATATTTGGTTATGGATTGATGAAATCTTAATAAAAGTATACCATGCCCTTTTTTTCCTCACTTCTGGATCACAAAGGAGATTTGGCTTTGTAAATGTTAATGAGAACTTCAGTTAATTGTCTTCTTTAAGCGGGATGATGTGCACATGATAATAGCTTATTGCACACTCTGATAGAGATCTTGATCAGTTGTATGTTAAATCTGGAAAAGTGAAAATGGTTATTTTGCGGTTTAGGGTCACACTAGGAGTTTGGGCCAAGCATACTTTCTGTTCACTTTCAGAGGCTTTTCAACATGTTGTTCAGAAACAGTGTGTTCATGCCAGGGTCTGAAAAATTATTTCTTGACTGTGTTGTAAAATTTGACTGTATATGGTAAATCAGTCGAAAGAACTGGCATACCAGATGCCACTCATTCATACCGATGATAAATAAAACAAAAGACATCCTTTGTAAGACTCTACCTGTCTTCACATTGCTTTCTTTACCTCTTAGCAAGCCTGTCAGCAAAGCAAACCCAGCAAAGCAAATGGAAAACTTCTCTAGACTGCACACCTGACAAAAGAAGTGGAAATCAGCCTTCCTGCTTCTCCTTCCATGAAACAAGAATGTTGTAAGGAGGTTCTTGTCACTTTTTTATCAGCCTTCAGAGTGCCAAGTCTCTCAGAAGTTTTAGATGGAAATTACAGCTGATCTGCTTGTCATGTGTCATTTAGTGTATTGGTCTTGAGCTTTATAGCTCAATGATAAAGTTGAAGTACACTGGGGTAAAATATGCTTCCCTATATACCTGAGACATGGAGATGGCTTTGAATGTCTACGTGGCCTTCTTGATTTTGGTAAAGGAATTGTCTCTGTTACTTTGACTACACTGAAGAAGTCCAAGGTTAAGCATAAAATGAGTGTGTCTTCATGTCTTTTGATGAGATAGTAAACTTCTATTTAAGAGGTGAAGTGTAAATAAGCTTATTCTGTTCTGTTACAGGCAATCACTGTAGATAACATGTCTGTGATTATTCAGCTTCCTTTGTAACACACATTCAGATTTGCCTTTATTTCTAGGTTTATATATATAGGCACACTGATATACACACATGCAGAATTAAAAAATAATCTCTTCAGATACAAGTAGATACTTGATATTGAATAGGAATTGGTATGCTATGTCAAGCAGGTAATTCTTGATACAAACCCACTTTTTTCTTAATTTCCAAATGAGACGGTACTTTTAGGAGCAGTAAAAGTACATGACGCAAATTGCCAGATCCTCTCTAAAACAAGTATTTCAGCAGACATAAGCAGCCCACATAACAAGATGCTTGGCTCTCACAGGCCAGATTAACATCCCAGGAAACTCAGTTTTTTCCTTGAAGAAAAGAAACCAAACCATTCCAAAAAGGAAGCAAGACTTCAGCTTTTATTTAAGGCTCTATGTTTTAAAAGACTTCTTTTGAGCTGTTTTCCTTGATGAATTTATTTTTCCTTATTTAATCTTAGTAACTGTCTTAATGGTTCTTATCGTAGATTGCCACAGTTTGAAAAAGTCACTATGCAAAGTCCAGTCGGTTACACTACGATACTTGTCAGGCAGCTGTTTTGCTTCTGAAGCTCTCTTAACATCAGTTCTGTCTGAGGAGTTCATTTTTCTGTTCTCTACTGGTAGAGTTTAAAGGTAAAGAATGGATGTTGTAAAAACAGTTATCAGGCCCAAAGTGTTTCTGAGTTAGTCTGTGCTAACAAGTATTACATTGAGTATCACAAAAAGATATTGACCGGAAAAACCAAAATGCTTTTTCTTTTACCTGATGTCACTTTCCCAGACTCGGCTATCATCCAAATCTTCAATAAACTTCTCCCCTTTCATCCAGTAGATTAAAGGACTGACATCTCCACTATATCCAAAGAAAGCTCGGCAGGTTAGATTAGCAGAACCACCTGTTACAAAGAATGTAAGAAAATGTTAAGTCAAAAGTTATTTTTAAAGTTTCATTTTTTTAGTCAGTTACTTTTGTTCATTTTAAAAAAAATCACATCTGTAGAGACCCTCAATTTCCAGTTGCTGTTGAAAATGTCCAAAAGTATCTACTTGTCTTGCAAGTGTTGTTCAATATATTTTCTGAAAAGAAATACAGTAAAAATTAAATCAAATGTTACATAAAAACAAGATACAGTTTTGTACTTTTTCACCAGATTTTCTATGTTTGGTAAGGAGATGAAAGACTATGTCTTTTCGAAAAGTGCTAATTTAACCAAAGATTTCCATGTTTTTCTGAAAGCAGATAAAGGTTAGGTAAAACAGACAAGCAATCACATCTGTGTAAGTTCAGCTTTGCAACAGATTCTTCAAAGAGGCTGAGAGGTTCCTGTAGGGTACTATTTCCAGGGAACAGCCAGTAGAAAGATGTATGCTCTTTGGTAAATTATCTTTGCAGGAAAGTACTAAACACTGAAATTGGAAAAAGAAGACATGTGAACTCTTTTGGTACATTGTGGGACATGCCTCACATATGAATGGGTATAGCCATTAGGTACACGCAGCAAGAGAACAAATTCTATACATGTACAGCATCACTTATTGAATCGTTATAATGAAAATTAAAAAACATAATATGCCTTCACTTCGATTTATTTTCATTGCGTAGTCTTACATTGTGGCAGTACTACTTGGCTTTAGGGTTTCAGCTACAGCACATACAGGGATTGAAACCGCATTTCACATGCATTTTGTGTGTTGGTAATACTGGATAAAACTAGCTATACTGTGCCCAACTACATAGTTAAAGAGCTCCCATTCAGTGCTGTAAAGATATCTGTCTCAACATGCTCCTGTCTAAACTGCTATATGCATTTCTTTAGTGGATAATTACACAGTGATTTAAAGAATTGTTGTGATTTAAAGAATGTTTTTTCCTTCCCTGGGGAAAGTATTTTCATGGAGCTTATATCACTGCTGAGACCAAACTCATATTTTATTTACACTTTGAATTTTTGATCTTAGGATTTTAAATCTGACTGACCACAGCTCCTGGGGGGGGAAAAGAAAAAGACACGTTGTTAACACTACTTCATTCTGTACCGATATGCCATGAGAAGTCCATCTGTGTTGAATGAATTTCCTTAAAAATACATTGCTTTGGGTTGGGATCTGGTGCTTCTCAAACATATGTCATTAATATTTGAACATCTCACTTACTTTTCAGTATGACAACAAATGCAGGACCTTGTATAACAAGAAGATTAATTATTAAATAAATGTCTTATTTATATGAATTGATTTGTGGTTTTCCATAGAAGCATCTGACTCCTCTACCGGACTTAAACTCTCACAACCATGTCATAGAAGGTGCAGAACCAAATGCTTGTTTGCAAAATGTACATCAAGACAAGTGCCATCTATGTTGGTTTCACAGGCTGTTTAGGAACTGAGTTACTGTTAATCATTACATGAATTTTTGGTTGGTGCCACACACTTTGCTAGCAATGTCTGCTAAGGAGACAGGAGTATCCCAGAACTTGAAACCGGGAGGGAGAGTAAGGTCTCACTCATAATCAAAAGGTATGAAATCAAATCTCTGACTAATTACACATTTTAATAATCTCATCTCATTTAGAGCAAAATTACTAAATGTAAGATGAAGCTCTTCAGCGAGAGGGCAAAAAAATTCTCTTTCTAAAGATCCACAGCACTTGTTTCCACACCCCGTGGAGCAATGGTCAGGACAACTCAGTGGAAACCCACCTCCTCAATCCCTACACAGCTCAAGAAGTGCCATTTGAAAGCACTAGAGAGAAAGATGTTTAGTTTTTTGCAATCTTGAAGCCATTTTTGGGGAATTAGATGAACATTGGGACACCACTTACTGTGGGTCAAGTATGTGAAAACCTGTACTGGGACATGATAGACTTCCTGGTTGTGCCCAGGACATTTCAACAGATGCAAATCCAGTTTCTTGCAGCAGTTGCATAGCAGATATAAGCTAACTTTATTTGTTTGTTTTGCATCAAAATTATGATACATGAACATGTGAAAGTGAAAATGCAATACCTTAAATGTATGTGAATATCTTGGCCACAGTCACTCAGTCTAGCACATGTTCAGGGCTGTGGAATGCTTAGTAACCACAGCATTAGTGAACTCTGATCACGCTCAAAACAGGAGAAAGTACCTGCATAACTAGAGAAAAAGCAGGTTCCTGTGATAAATAGATGATCCTTATGGTATTATCTACCAGTTTTAGAAAGAAGAGTGCTACCTAATGTATCACTGCCACTTTTTCGGCTTTTCCTGGAGCTTTCCCACCAAGTCAAGACCAGGTTGAAACTTTAGCTTTTAAAAGCTGGTGATATCACATCTGAAGCGACTGTAGCTTCTGGCTGATTTATCCATGATTCAGAGATTAGGGACCACAGGTGTTGAACCATCAAACCTCTCCAGGCTCCTGCAGCTAGCAAGCAACCACTGAGAGTTGAGTTTTGCACTGTGCAGGCCTCTAAGCCTTTTACAGGTGAATATTAACATGTACACATTTGATTTTTAAAAATAAATATATTTTGTTAGGGACAAAAACTGCTTAAAAATAGCAGTTTGTAAGATTAAGGCTTTTTTCCTCATTGTTAGAGAACTCCCCCCCTTAAATACACTATGTAAACATATATTTAAATATAGAATCCAAAGTTTCCATTCAATGTGAAGTATTTACACCTGAGAAATAAACTAGGAAGGATGTAATGCCTTTTAGTAGTATTGTGTCAATTACAGTTGCTGAGAAAAGGCCATTAGTGTGCTTGGTCTTCAGCTATAAATTACCTATACTGTCCACCTTGATCAATTTTCACAATAAGCCAGTGGGAAGTTCATTAATAAGTCATCAAGAAAAATTTCGGTGACCAGCTAATGATTGACTGTGGCCATTAATGAGGAGGTTTGTTACTCCAGAGCTCACAGATCTCTGCAGAGGGCAATGGTACTTATTTCCACTCACCTGGTGGAGCAGAGATGCTCACAGTCACAGCTGCAGGCACATGTAAGAAATGGGCAAAGGCTGACTGAAGGGCAACATTATGACTGGACAGAGTATTTTCGGACCACATCTTGTTCTCTGCTCCAGAGCTGCCCTCATGTGAGTGAGTGTATGCTGTAGGATGGGCTGCATTTTTCCCTAGAATTGTACCTTTGAAGTGAGTGGTCAGAGGATGATGAGTTTGGCACAGAGCAGATGCTCAGCATGGGCAATCTGTTTTTAAGAAGTCTGCCTATTTTTAAAAGCATGCAAAATTTAAGTAAATAAATGAAAAAGCTGCTTTTCTTCACTTTTAAGCTAATGCAAAAAACAACTTGTCAGACAATTAATAGAAATTACTCAGAATCATAGAATTGCTTGAGTTGGAAAAGACCTTTAAGATGATTGAGTCCAACTGTTAAGTTAGAACTGTCAAGTCCACCACTAAACCGTGTCCCTGCACGCTACTTTTACTTGTCTTTTAAATACCTCCACGGATGGTCACTTGACCAGTTCCCTGGTCAGCCTTTTCCAATGTTTGACAACCCTTTCAGTGAAAAATGTTCCTAACATGCAAACTAAATTTCCCCTGGAGCAACTAGAGGCCGTTTCCTCTTGTCCTATTGCTTGTTTCTTGAGAGAATAGACCCCCACCTCACTACACCATCCTTTCAGGTAAATAGTGGTAAGGTGTCTCCTGATCCTTCTTTTCTCCAGGCTAAACAGCTCCAGTTCCCTCAGGTGATCCTCATATTATGCACCAGACACTTCACCAGCTTTGTTGCCCTTCTTTAGGCATGGTCCAGAAGCTCAAAGTCTTCCTGGTAGTGAAGAGTCCAAAACTGAACACAGTATTTGAGATGTGGCCTTGCCAGGGCTGAGTACAGGAGCATGATCACTTCCCTGGTCCTCCTGGCCACACAATTTCTGATACAAGCCAGGATGCCATCGGCTATGCTGGCCACCTGGGTACATTGCTGGCTCCTATTCAGCCAGCTGTCAAACAACATCCCTAAGTCTTTTTCTGCTGGACAGCTTTCGAGATACTCCTCCCCAAGCCTGTAGTGCTGCATGAGTTTGTGACCCAAGTGCAGGACCTGGCGCTTGGCCTTGTTGAACATCATACAGTTGGCCTTCGCCCATTGAACCAGACTTTCCAGATCCCTCTGTAGAACCTTCCTACCCTCAAGCAGATCAACACTTCTGCTCAACTTGATGCCATTTGCAAACTTACCAAGGATGAACTCTATCTCCTTGTCCAGATCATTGATAAAGATATTAAACAGAACTGGCCCCAATACTGAGGCCTGAGGGACACTACTTGTAGCTGGGCACCAAGTGGATTTAACTCCATTCACCACCACTTTTTGGGTCCAGCCATCTAGCCAGTGTTTTACCCAGCGAACAATATGGCATTCCAAACTATGAGAAACTAGTTTCTTCAGGAGAATGCTGTGGGAAACAGTGACAAAGGCTTTTAGTAAATTCCAGATGAAAAACATTCACAGCCTTTCCTTCATCCACTAGGCAGGTCACCTTGACATAGAAGGTCACAACTAAAACTATTAAGTGAAACTGACAGTGTTAGAGTTTTTATTAACACCCCCTTAAAAAAAAAAATCCAAAACCAACAAACTCAAAACACCCACAAGAAAGGGTAAAGAGAAAAATCACACTGTTGACTTCGTATAATTATAATTTTTTACTGTGAAATAATGCAATAAAGACATGTAAGAGAACACCTAGAAGTAAGCTTCAATAATGTATTTCTCCATCACCTTTATTTCTGAAGATGAATATAATCTTGCTGTATAAGCTGATTTTTGTAAAAACTGGA
>NW_010168497.1:29379-32195 GCF_000695765.1 Mesitornis unicolor
CCTGCTGCTCGTTGTGATAAAGTTGTGGTGTCAACTCTAGCCAACTTGGCTCAAGCTAAATTAATCAAAAGCTCTTTGCCATCTAAACTGAGAACAATTTTTGCTATACAGTATGCTTTCAAGTAAAGCAGAATGCAGAGATGAACCACAACAAAGTGTACTTCCTTGATACCAGCAAATGCTTTCAGCAGAGCAACACATTGTTTTTGCATCCATTTTCTCCAATTGCCGGTATTGGGAGCACTTTGCAAACTACTGCTATGGGAGCCTATGTCCAGGAGAGGGCAGTGTCTAACTTCTAAACATTAAAAACAAAACAAAACAAAACAAAACTAAACTAAACTAAACTAAAACAACAAAAAAACCCACCAAAGTAAATTCCTAGTGTATTAGGTCTAATTAAAAACATAAGCCTGCTAAGAAACTGCTAGTTGTAATTAGCAAATAGGAATGTTTTGTGGTTAGTGAAATGTCATCTTGTATGGATAGTTTAAGTTACGCTTGCACCATTAGTCATACAAGTTAGCATCCACCCTGATGTCATCTATTCTAGCCTTTGATCTGGCAGATGCATCAGTAAAAGACAATCATTTTTGCTGAAATCAATGACAATTATCAGACATCTTCTGCAACCTCTTTTTAGAAGAATCCTTAAATATGTATTACAGAAGGGAAGTATTTGGGAGCCATGATCAACATCCAAGGCCCAAGAGAGTGGAAATGTTAAGTGCACTGAAATATGGGACTTTCTTTTACTGTACAATGTAAACCATCTATCCACTGATAGTATGTCATTTATTTGTAATGTTAACACTTCAAAATGAAATTATAAAAGGCCAAGGCAGACACAATCAAAACCTCTCACACACAAATTAAATATCATCTTTTCCCTTCACATTAGAGAAAAAATACTGACAAAATATGATTTTTCAAGTGGAGAGATGTTAAAGCTGTTAAATACTTAGATGTGATGGGTAGGTGGAAATTCCTCAGAAGTCAGTGACCCACTTGTTTTGTCAATGTCATCTGTCAAGCCCAGCGGGCTGTGCATGAGCTGCTCATGTTTTCAGAGAAGTCTCATGTCCTAAGACAGTTCTTGAAAGCCTTCTTGTAACCATAATTAATAAAAGAAAAATAATGAAAAATAAGGTGCCGTATACTTTTCAGTCATGAGTCTTGATCATATGATCACATTCTAGGGATCTGTAAGTCTTCATTTAGAGTAGAATGAGCTGCAGAGATCCCTCTCGATTCCTTCCTTGTCTGCACAAAGCATCACCTACTGCTACGCTGCCTTCCAGTTTACATACATATTTTCACATCTTGATATCTTGTACTCTCTTACCAGACCACAACTGTCTTGCTGTATGCTTCATACAGCAGGTTAGGGCAAAGAAAACAAACAAATAAAAAATAATGCTGTTTTCTGAAATATAACTGCAAGCTGGGAACTGCTAAGTTCTAGACTAGTCGCTGAGTGGTAAGTTGTGAAGTCTTTGGCAAAGGCATCAGGTCTTACATCCACTCAATTGTGAAGACACAATGTGCAAATTCTCTATACTTCAAATTCAGTAGATAAAGGTTTGAAAAGGCTGGGTATCATCATTCCACTAAATATTATCATGCAAGCATCATACAAAGTGGCTGAATTTGATTACACAGCAATATCTCTTCATTAATAGACCTGTCTATATTTTGCCATGCTGTGGAGCAGAATGGTGATTGCATAGGACTGAATTACACATTTAATAAGTTTTTCAGGCCATAAATGTGTAAATTTAGAGTATACACAACCATTGCTCCTCAAAAAAACCCATCAACTGAAGGTTTGCAACAAGATCAGAGAGATATTGTAGCTTTTGAACTTTCACTGAATTCATAGATATCATTATTTATAGGAAAGGCTAAAAATAACTTCCTTTATTTTCTGGGTTTGATGTTCTTTTAGGGGTTTTTTGTCTTTTGTTAGTTTGGAAAAAAGCTTACTTTTTACTTGCTAAGTTTTGTTTGTTTGCTTGCTTGTTTTGAGGAGGGGACTGTCTTTTATAAAATAGAAGCTAGTCTATTTCAGCACAGGGCTAAACTCATTTGCTCACACATATTCATTTACTGCCACATGAATAGCCCTTTATCCCACAAGGCTTCCAGCTGCTGAGTTACAGTTCAACAGCAAGACACTTGATGGAGATATCTGTGTGTTGCTGCTTACATCTTACCTGTCATCAGCCCTGAGCTACTTGAGTCTGCATCACATAGAAAGGGGCTATAGCAAAACATACATGTCAAGATTGAAGATTAACCTAAGAGTATTAAAAATTTTGGGTGGACTGCTTCATACATTGTGAAGGAAAAGAAACCCAAATCCTTTCTGCTTTGAATGGGCTTTTTAGCAGCAGGACTGTCAGAGACAGAGTAAATGAAAACAGCAACCACCACAGGAAACTGCAGAAAAAAGAATTGATGAACGGGACTCTGGGCTCAAAATATCCAGAATATCTCTCAAGTATGTATATTGTTAAACTAACCTTCATTTCACAAGAGGTAACAAAACACCTGAACCAATAATCTTGATTTTCCTAACAGCAGGCCCTTCCTCTTGATGGATAGTAATGTCAGGCTGGTAAATTAGTTGTTCAGCAAGTATTTTTCATTCCTTAGTCTTCAGAAGTAGAGGCTGGAGTGGAAGACAACTATCACAAGTATAAAGCAAGAGCTGCTAAAGAAAAAGAAAATCACTGTAATTGTTTTACAAGCTTGACTTAACTTTTTCTCCAGAAGCTCATATTTTCTTACAGACTTTTTTAGACAAATGCATT
>NW_010168498.1:0-39103 GCF_000695765.1 Mesitornis unicolor
CGTCTGCTTTGGGAAATCAGACGGGGATGGGCGGCAGGGGCTCCCCCTGCACCGCTCACCCCTTTTTTTGCTGGAGGGACCCCTCGGCCCCCACCACCGCCGCCTCGTTGCTGACCCACGAGGGTGCCTGGCCGCACCCCGAAAGCGGGGAGTGCTGCCCGACCGCTTCAGCGCAGGAGTTTTGGGGCTCGCTTCCCCTTTCCTGATGTGACACCGGGGATTTCTGGTGAGGGTCAGGCTTATGCAAGGCGCTGGGAAATGTGGCTATTAGGGAGGAAATAAGAAATGGCACTTGGCAGTGCCTAGGCAGTGCCTTCCTTACAGAATTTGCTAATAAATCGATACCTCTGAAAAGAAATGCTGAAGGCTTACTCTTTCTTTAAAGCCCCCTCTTTTTTTCTGTCCTACAGCCCAGTTCATTTAACTAACCTGCTTTTCTCTTGCCTTTAGAGCATACCACTGGATGATAAACCAGATCAAGTGTCTTGGACTGAAATGGGACAGGGTACCAATGAAGGAAAGCAAAGAAGAGAGCTGGAAGCAGCTTGGTTTTCTCCAAGCCCGTTGAGGCTGCTGAGCAAAGAGCCCTGAGCTTTGCCTGAGATGCATTTAAAGAAAAACCAAAGACTTTCATAAAGGACTTCTAGCAAAATGTCCACGTGTTTTAAGTGGCACAGCTTTGCGAACAATTGTCTTCTATTTATGAGATGCACGGAAGATTCAACACTGACTGGTGGTGTTAAAAACATTTTAAATTATTTGTAGTATCTATATTTGTATTTATTTTGAATGTCTTTCAGCAGTTACTGGTCTTAATATTGCTTTTGCATTAATATGTCCATTCCAAATAAATTACTTGAAATGTTCACTTTTTATTACTATACTCTGGGCTGCAGTAACTTTTGTTGGCACATGGTTGTGGAACGGTCAGTGGTGTAGTGACTTAAAAAGAGTGGGTAAGCTCAGCTTTTTGGTGCCTTGGAGGTGGAGAAAGCCCAGATAACCCATTTGTGTTTGACCTCATCTCCCTACCAGGGAGGGAAAGTGTATTGAGGTCCGATTCTGGTCAGTAGTGGAAATAGAAAAGCCTACCTCAGCTTGGATAAGTGCTGCTTTTGAAGGATTTACCCATGTAGATTAATAATGGAGGCTACAGAAGGAGCAAGAGCTCTATGGGAATAAAATGCTGCTGTCTGCTAATGCTCTGTGTTCTCCCTCCTGGCCTCTGTAGCTTAGTGCTGTGCTGAGGCAGAAAAATGGATTCTTGATTTTGGACTAGCACAGTGCTGACGCTCCATGGGATCCCTCAGCTTTGCAACTAAGCGACTTGAACTCCTTGTGCTTTCCCTTTCCTCCACCTCTGGAGTCTCTAGATTGAGTTACATTTCTACAGGATAATTGGGAAGAACGGAGACAGTCTTTTTCTGATAGCACTCAGACCAAGAAGCTTAGAGAAAAGAGCAGCTATTTTTTTAGATAAAATGAATGAAGTTTTACCTTGTGAGGCTCAGTTATCACTAACTAACCTGGGCTTTCTCAAGAGCAATGCAACAGCAAGTGACTCAGCTCTGGCAGTCAGGACTATGAGCTTAACAGGCAAAGTACTTGTTACTAATGATCCAAAGTGAGTAATTTCAATCAGGTAATTTTCCCCTTCCCAATATCAGTGCAATTCTTGCAGGAGACTTTGTACTAGAGGATGTAATTGCATGCAGCCCATAGTAAGAGCAAGAGAGGCTCAGTACAGGGGAGGAAAAATAAACCAAACCCAAAAACCTGGGAGGAGGGTTGGCCCCTGTTTCTGGAAGCAGCAGGGAGACTGGCACTGCCGCATGCTACACTCGGGCTTTGCATCCTCTTTGCGTGCTGCTGGCAGCTCCGCTGCCGCCGGCCAGGCTCGTGCAGAGGCAGGGTTGCACTGCACGTGATTCAGCTGTGGATGTAACAAAGCTTTGGCCAGAGTATTCAAAAGCCTTTGGCCTCAATTCCCCAAGAATGCCAGAGGTGTATTTAATGCTGCAAAATGATACTCGAAAGCAGATGTGTTTTAACCTCATTTTCTTTGGTACCATTGCAGGGGAGTGAAAAAAAAGACCAAACCAGAGCAGAGGCACTGGCTCCTAATCCCCTTACTTTCAGTGAATCCAAGGAGAAATGCTGCCTGACAACAGCTGAGGAGCTGGAGCCATTGCCTGCAATGACAGCCACCCCTGGGTGGGGGAAGAGGGGAACCCAATATCTTCTGGGGTCCCACCACCATCTGCTTCAGCACAGCTCCAAGGCCTTTGCAAACCGAGCTGTACTTACTCTAGATGCAAATATTGACAAAAGGCAACATATTGTGCAAATGGTTTTATTCCAGGTTTATAGATTCTGAAATAAAACTCAGGAACATCTTTATTTCTATGGAAAAAGTAAGGTGGTTGTGTTCTTGCAAATGAATTACTGGCTTTTAATCTCTGTCAGTGGGATTTTACTCTTTAAGAGGTAAACAAACAAACCTATATTGACAATTAACTGTAAATAGCCAAAGGAGGAGACTCCAAATTGTTTGTACAAAATTCCGCCAATGGTGGGGCCCACTGTCCGGGTCAAGGGCTGCACCGAGGCACAAATCCCAAGCATGGTACCTAGGAGAGATGGCAGAGACATGCAGATGTCAGGATGAGGACAAGCGTTGGGAGGGAAAGCAGAGAAAAGTGTGCAGGAGCCCCTTCGTCTCTGATGGCATTTCCCTGCAGTAGTAGCAAATAACTTCAAATAAATAATCTCTTGCATTAATTTATAGAGGTCCAATTAGAGTTTGTTAAGGCTAAGGACTCCTGGAGGCACAGGGACTGGTTTCCACCACGAGCCAGCTCAGCTCTTTACCAAATGGTCTGTGCGACAGTAATGCTGCCCGACAGGCAAGCAGGGCTCACCGCTGCCTTTGCCAGGGTCCAAGGACGCGCTTGGCCTTGGAGGGTACTTCTGAATGTTGCGCCCAGCAGGGCTGGGAACTACTGCACAGGGTGAGGGATGGAGAAGTAATTTCTAGGGTTGTATTCAAGACTTCAAAGCAAATCACAGAGATTCTTCCAATATCAGAATTACATGAGAGTACCCCATCTCACACAAGTGGCTATTGCCATTTATTCTCTAGTGTGGGACAGAGAAACAGCTCTTGAGGGCTTAGCAGGAGCCAGAGGCTTAGGTCTAACTAGGTCTTTAAGAATAAATAAATAAAACCTCAGATAAAGACTGAATTTCTCTTGAGATACTCCCCCACCCCTTTGCTAAAAGAACGGATATTTCAATTTGGATGGAAATGCAAGTCCTTCGCCCGGCTGGGCCGGTTCCCCCTCTGGCAGCACTCCCATTTGCATCGTTAACAGGAACCTGGTGGATGGGGAAGCACCTCCAGTTTGGCAAAGGCAGGATTTTCCATGCGCAGGCAGATGGCCAGGATGTCCCACAGGATGCAAAGATGGCCCCCACGTACCCAGCGGGCTCTGTGCCCCGCAATCTTCATGCAGGACAGATATTGCACTCAGGGGAGCAGAAAATACCTGCCCAGCCAGAAAATCATGAGCCCCCAACACTGGGAGGAAGAGCAACTGGCAGCATATGCAAGAAACTTGTGCCCTGCTCCAAAATTATGTTTGTAATTGTTTTTTTTTTAATATTGGTATAGTTCTTTGGGCTGTTGGCATCAGTTTTCCACCAAGACTTGTTGAGACATTTTTTGCCTCACAAGGCCAGTGGTGTCTGGGAAGAAAAGGATGCTGTCCCTCGTGCACAGAGGTGCGGAGCCAAGTGCAATATTTAACGTGGGTAGCCACAAGGAACTGATCCCTGGCTCTGGGAGAGAAGAGGCAGCCAGGTGTTCACGTAATGCCAGCCAGCAACTGCTGGGCTTTTATCAGCATGCTTAAAATACTTGTGCAATGAGCCCAAGCCAAGGGCGTAGCTGTGCGGAGAGGGAAATCTCCCAGGAAGCGCTGCCGAGCGCTCCTCCTGCACATGGGAACACAAAGGTGATGGGCGGGACCTCGCCTTGACCCTTTGCCAATGGGAACCATCCCACAACCACAAAACTTTCTGGGCAGGTTTTGTAATTATATTTTCCCCTCTAGGTATTTGAATTAAACTAATTACTACATACAATTGCCAAACTGGCTCTTATGACTGAGGAGGTGCTTTTTTTCCTCTTTCCTTTTTTTTTTTTTTTTTTCCCTAGACCAGAAATCCATCCTATAAAAAGACCAGGCTTTCCCTCAGCACTTCTGTAATGCTGCTGAGAAAGATAATTTCTATTTAATGGGCTTAAATTAGATCCCTCGTGTCAGATGCCCTCAAGCCTTGGGACATTGTAAATATCGACTCTGCAGTGTGGCCCTAGCTCTGTTGCAAGGCTGTGCATGTGATCGATCTCATTTAAAGCAAGACCTTTAACTGGGACAAGTCACCACGTCAGCAGAAAAATTCCTGCATTGCTTTGCACAGCTCTGTCAATGCACATGCTCACCTTCTTCACCGTGGTTATCCCACTTTCTGAACCTTCCCTGCCTTTTTTTTCCTCCCTCCTCAGCTTTTTTCCCCCTTTTCCCATACCTGACATGACCTGTCCCAGCTAGGCGCCCATCCTCCCCTGCTGCCCCAGCCCTCCTCTCCTCCCGCAGGTTTCAGGGTTGGGTGCTGGCACCTCCCCAAGCTGGGTGGCTCCATCCCTCCTCCCACCCTCCACTGTGCCCGGACGCCCTGGCTCGCCCTCCTTTCCAGCTCACATCCTGTTGTCGTGCTCAGATGAAGGTGCTGGCCCAGATCAGCCTCACACCTGCAGGGCAATCGCAGGGCCTAATTTTATGATTAGGTCATCGCTGCCAGCAGCCGCCTTTGAACCAGCAAAGCCCGAGCAAAGATGGGGGGGTTCAATGCACTGAGCCCCGCCTGGCTGCAAGCTCTCTTCCTAAGGTTTTGTGTCTGACATGCAAATAAATCACAAAATGTGGGCCCATTACGGAGGGAGGCTCTGCTGGGCTTCCTCCCTCCCTCCCTCGACAGTGGGGGGCTCTGTGCAGAAACAAGACCTCCATTCTCAGGGAGAGACTGGGGTTGACAAGGAGCACTTGTGCGGATGTGAGTCCTCCTCAGCTCAGAGCTGCCCTCCCACAGGCTCATGTGCCTAGCTGAACAGCATGGGCATGTGGGGCAGAATTTTCCCTTCCTGCCTTTGAAGATGAGGAGAGAAGAAAAAAATACCAAAGGGAAGCAAATGAAATAATTTCCGCTCTCTTCCTTTCAGTGCAAAGCCTCAGCCATGAGCAAAGAGCAAGTGGCAAACTCATGAGCCTCAGTAGGAAGCAACCTTGGATGGAAAAAGTTCTGAAAGCAGGATAATGGGTGCAAGAGATGGTGCCATCCTACGTCCCACTGTTCTCTTTCCGAGACACCTATTTAAAAGGCAAGGATGGGTGACTCAGCGTCTATCAAGGGCGGACAGGTTATCCTCCTGCAACGCCCCATCCGTTCCAGCCCGATGATGAGACAGACACCTGAGCTCAGCCCAAACTCCAGCTCCTCAGAAAACCTCTCCTTGGCCCCAAGAAAAATCTCCATGGGCTCTGCCAGGTTGGCAAAAACATCAGGAAAAGACAGCAGCAAGGCTCAAAAGTAATGTTTCCAAAGGCAAATTCCCTATGTGTGATTTCCTTGCATTACCTAAAAGTTGTTGCAAACTAGCACTCGAATTTCTTATGCAGCAATGAGGCTTTTTAATAAAGCCAGATTTCCATGCTCTTAGAAAAGCAGGGATTTCTAACATGCCACCAAAATGCCTGCTTCGCAGAGCCAGTCTCAGGCTTGCATAGGAAGGAGTGGCCTTTTAGCTGCTGTACGGGTGGAGCAGGCGTTGCAGGGTGCCACCCACGGCTAGAGAGGGATGGCAGGCATTTTAATAGCCACATTTCTCTGCAAGACACCCACACTGTCACTGCTGCAGCTGCTGTGAAGAGGCAGCTCACCAAAAACATTCCTGCCTTTGCCCTGGCCCCTGCCTGGGTACGTCCAAAACAAGCACGAAACCATCAGATGCCTCTTTCCTCGGAAACGCTGCAAGGAGGAAGCAGGGTTTGAAAGGCGAGGGCCAGGGAGGAGTGGCAGAGACAAGGCACAATCCTCTGTGCCAGCAGCATCCCTTCTCAGCATGCCCAGTCTTGAGCCAGCTGTAACTGCAATTTGTAGTAGCACTTGGCACGGCATCAGCCCAGGATGGATGGTCAGGAGAAAGCCCCAGATGGCCCATGGTTCCCTCGATGTCCTGTAACCCCCTCCTGACCACCTGCACTGCCCCACAGGCTGCCTCCGTCCTTCCCTGCTGTCCTGCCCTGCCATGCAGAGACTGTCCATGCCACTGAGGCGTAGACTGACCTAACAACATACGCAAGCAGGGAGCAGGGTGAAGCAACTAAGCCCATTTTCCTCGCTGACCGAAGCATGCCTCAGGGCTTTAAAAGCCGAGCAATGCTCCAGTTTTCCTCACAAAGCCCCTTTGAGAAGAGCGTGGATGAATTCCAGCTTGGCTGTATGTCCCAAAGCTGCTTGGTGCCCTTCCCCCCTGGCTCTCCTCCTCACATGAACATCACTCCAACTCATGAAACAGCAGATTTTCTTCCTAACTGAGCACAGGGACTGGAACATTCCCAGTCCTCACCTCTCCAGGACCTAAGTGCTCCTCTCAGGTAGAAAGAAGTATTGCATTTGGGAACGGCAGGCTCCATTTGTGGGAGATGCGGTGGTCAGCTCTGCAAATAAACTACTGAAGTGACATTTAGAAAAGCTCTTCATCCAGAAGCATCTCAAAAGTGCTTTATAAACTCACTAATGAGCTGTGCAAACTCTAACTCTCATTCTTGGTAGGGTCTGTGCAGAGGTATCTGCTCAGACAGCTGCTAGGGAAGATGAAGGATGCAGGCTGGCATCCCAGAAAGGCTCAGCTAAAGCAGAAAGACTCTTGGGTACCTGGTGAATGTGACTTGGAGAGCAAACCCTTAAAGAGCTTGAGCAAAAGCCACCAAATTGGATTAATCCAGCTCCACCCTGCGACAAACTCAGCAAGGCTCCCATAACAATAACATAGGCATATTTCCTTCATTGACAAATGAAAAAACCCAACTATAAAGGTCTATGTGTTAACTGCTGCATTTCAGAAAAAAAAATCTCTTTTTACAGAGAAGTATAGTAACTCTTCGACTGAAACATGGCCAAAATGTAGAGACAGGGGCAATTACTGCATCAGGCAAAACATGTTTCCAAAGAGCAATCCAGAATACTCTCCTGAAATGCCCTGAGTTACAAGATGTGAATCAACAGCCCTCTCAGTCACCCTTATGGTGGAAAAGCAGATTTTGGGGTTATTTTTAGCATATCTTGGGTTCATATGGAAATGAGAGTTTGGGAGAGGCTTGCCTTACTGTGTCCAGCACTATGGATGTCAGCAGGCAGCAGAGGACCAGGAGCACTGGATGCTTGCTCAATGTTGTTCAAGCTCATCCTGTGTTAGCCCCACCAGTCCCTGTTCATTTGCTCTGCTGACATCCTCGGCACACAGCTGCCAAGACAGATTTACCGGGAATTTGGCATTTGCCATCAATGTGCCCCAGTGCTCAATAGCAGCAGCGTGAACTGGGGAGCACCTGATGGACTCAGAAAAGGAGAAAAGACCAGTCTGGTCTTTTCTGATGAGTCTTACCGGTGTCAGAGGAGGGGACGGCCTTGGTGAGGATGCTGTCAGTGATGGTGCCCAGCATGCTGAAGGCGAACACCAGCGGCACCGCAATGATGCAGTAGTGCCACACAGTCCTCATCAGGGCCTAAGGGACAGGACAAAACAGACCGCAGATCATTAGAGAGCACAAGTGATGATTCTGGGGCAAGAAATAGCATAGAAAAACATCACCAGCCAAGCCCATGACTTAGGTAAATTGTGGGAGCCAAAACTGATACAGGATGGTTTGGCTTTGGTCGTTGCAGGGTCTTTCATACTCCACCATTTGTCTGCAATGAATTATTCCAAGCATGCAGTGCAAGTAGCAAACGATACCCTACAATCTGGCAGCATGTTTCTCCCGCACTGCTGTGGGTATTTTTAGTGTCTGGGAATTAGCGATGTCCCCACACCCTTCCCCTGTCTTCTGTCTCTCGTCCAACTCCTGAGGAAACGTTGAACAACGGATGCATGTGGTGTACTTCAGGAAGCCTCCATTTCTTACACAAAACAGCCTAGAGAAGGTATTTCAGTTCATTATCATAAATAATTAAAACTAAACTGAGCTTGTCAAAATAAATGAGCAGGGTGCATTATGTAATGCAGTACCTTTGGGATTTCTAATCCTGTTCTGCTGCTTCCTTGCTAATAAATTCACCGAATTCAGTAAGCTGGAATAGGTCTTCTGGCCATAAGTGCACATTAGAGAGCATGGTTAGGGAGAGTAATGATTTTGTTATTGCACATATTCTTAGTGGGGACATCCCTCCAGCTGTTTAATACTGAAACAAAAGTGGTGAGGCTCCCTAAGCCATGGGGCTAGAGTGGCCCTCAGCTCATTCACAAGACCTGCTGGTCAAAGGAATGGATTTCTCTGGGGCATGGAAAGGAAATTCCCCCTTTCTTGCAAGTCTCCTGCCCTCACCCATGTGTCAAGGTGTGTTCTTGTGGCTGGAAAACATTTCTGTTGCTGGTTTAGCCAGAAGTTTCATTCTCTGGAGATCTCTCTTTTCATCTGATCCCTACTCCTCGGATACAGAAGACGGAGAAGCCCAGAGACATTGCTCACTAATGACTTGGAATTACTGAGGTTTATCCCTAGTTTCCCTCTAGACTCACACACAGCCAGATTTCTGTCCTCGGAGGGGCTCTCTGCCTACGTTTTGGTTAAGATCTAGGTACTTCTGATTCAGGAACTGGAGAACAAAGACAGAGGAACAGGTATTTGGTACATAAACACTCATGGAGGGAGAATAATTCCTTGCTAGGGCAAATGTCATTGCAGGACAATATTGCAGTGCTCATAGGAAAAAACTGCTTTAACCCTCCCCTTCTCTGTATGAATCCCCTTATGGGCTGAAGCAAGTAGGCAGAAGAGAGCTAAGCCACGTCTGTGCCTCCTGTAAAACCAGGGCAAAAGGCTCCTCACCCCCCTGGGACTCAGAAAGGATGGAGCCAGGCAGAGCCTGGTCTCTGCTAGTCCTCAGCCGTTGAGTAGGTAGCAGTCTTTCTGACCTGAGCAGATCTGAAAGCATTTTTCAGGTGAGAGGGGCAGAAGCAGGAGTTTCAGCAGGTAGACTCGAATAGCAAATGCCTGGGAAACACAGGGAGCAAGGCAGGACAAGGCACAGCGGTGCCTTCAGACAAAGAGAAAAACTTCCCCATCGAAACTGCCAAGCCCTCCTACACCCCTGCCCACGTGCTCCTGGCTTGCATCTGCAGATCAGACACCGGCTCTCCCCTCCTCTCCTTTTCCAGGCGTTATTGCGGAGCTCACAGCCCACTCCTTCCCTTCTCGAGCTGCCGATTGCTGGGAACATCCTGCAGCTTCTTCCCAGCTGCGCAGACGTCTGTCTGTCTGTCTGCTGCCACTGGTGCCCGCCTCCCAGAAACACTTCAGCCCACTTCCTGGTGATATGAAGATGGGTTTCAAAGTGTCTTTTATTAACAGCTAGCTTTTCTCCTCGTTTCCACCCTTTGTGGAGGGGACGTGCTTCATTTGGAGGCCAGATGCAGCAAAGGCACAGCAGGTGGGATGCTTCTCCACTGGTGGCTGTGCAGGATTAAAAGCTTCACACATTAATCTCTGCATTTGGGGCCTGACGCAGTGATGGCACCCATCCCCACTGAGACGGAAAGCCACCCCAGAAACGGATGTTTTCTCGGCAGCCGCTTGAACAGAGCACTTTTTAATAAGTCGTCCTCGGCAAAGAGGATTGCAGCTGTGTTTGCCTATGAATAGTTCTTGTGGGAAGTAATTGCTGACCCTTGTCCACAGGCCCATGCTGTCAGGATGTCCACAGCCCTCTGGGCTTGGTGTAATTGCCAACTCTAAAACAATTTCCCTTCCCAGCTCCCCTCCTTGCTCATCTGATATGAGCCTCCCCGTGCTGGGGCATTAGCTGCTGTGAACCATGCCTCCCCATGTGCCCCTACACGGCCAACCTTTCTCGTCTATCTCCAGCCTTTCCTTTCAGTGAGGCCTTAGTACACAAAAGCCATTTACTCCATATTGCTCCTCTATCTGATTCCTATGGGACCGAGCTTTGGCATGGGGAGCTGGTTCCAGCGGCATCCCACCCTGCACCCAGTAGGGTGTGCTCAGGTCTCCAGAGGGGCCAGGTCCACCTCAGTTGCACCTAATTGCTCCCACCCATGACCAAAAACCAATGGTGAGACCTTCAAAGCCCTTCCCTTAGGAGCATGCGCAGATGTCCCATGCTAAGGGGGCATACGGATGCCAGGCAAAACCACATGACACCAGCCTAGAGGAACCCTTTCCGAGCATCCTACTACCCAGCAGCATCTCTGTGATCCTCAAAATCCCAGAAAGGGGGACCGTGCTCCATCTGCAGAGCCAACCCTTCATCTGCATCCATTTTCCCTTGCCAGCTTCATCTAGGACAAACAATTTAGCCTCAGATTAGCAAAGGTGTATAGGTGCCTCATCTCATCTGTGTAGCTGGGAACCATGAGCCTCAATACCCTACAGGGTTTGGTCCTGACTTCTCCATGGCTGTGGCTTGGTTATGGGAATGGCACCCATCCTACCCATGCCAGCAGGAGCACTGGCACTCTGGTAGCAAAGTTGGAGGCCAAATCCTGCAGGGAACATCAAAAGGCTGATGCAGCTCAATTGTCCTTTGGGGCCATCTCACTGATGAGGACCAGTGTGCACCCTTCCTTCATCCCCATCACCTGAGCAGAGCTATCAGTTCCCCCAGTGAGGCTTATCTGAGCAAACAGGATTACGGGCAGAGCTGCCTACGTCAACTCAGTATTCCAATTACCATTTGAGAGTGGCATAGACTGTCACCATGCAGACACAACTGGCAACAAGTAACAGCACTCATCTCAAAATGGAGGAAGAAAATTATTGCCTTGCTACCACCTCCTCCAAAAACTCCAAGCTTGGGGGATTTAGACAAAAATAAAGTCCCAGAAGAAGAGTACACAACCTCCGCTGCCTCGCAGCAACGTACCACTGCAGTGATTTCCCTCCCACAATCTTCATTTACTTTCTGGGTAGTTCAGGAAATGCAGTTGCTGACAAGACTGAGGGCAGGATTTCTATGCAAATCCAGTGACTCTGGAGGGACTTAACGAGTTTCTGTGCGAGATTAACTTTTTTTTAAAATCCCTGTAACTATTACTCATGCAGCTCTTTATCGCTATTTGGTGTGGTGCTTACGTTAAGTGCAGCTCTGTTTGTACAGAGGCCCAGGAGAGCTGGTTTCCCCTCTGAGGACCACCCAGCAAAGCAAGTGGCAGCATTCTGAGGGGCAGAGCTTGCAGCCTGGTCTCATGGACCTTGTGTTGCTGTGTTATTAAAGGCACAATGGATGATTTCATGCTGAGTCTTACCATGCCTAGGCCCACGCCGGCGAAGACGAAGACACTGAGCCTGAGCAGAGTCCTCTCCGTGCAGTGGTTAGTGAGCTTTCCAACAACCAGACCCTGGACAACCTGGGAAAGAAGCACATGGGCACCATCAGGGCTGGTGCATAACAATTTAAACAAGCTCAAAAGAGAAATGGTACAGGGCTTCAAGCAAATGAAATGCAGCAAACGGGTTATTCTCTTGCTTTTTTTGAAGAAAAACAGACAATAATGTCATGATAAATGGCTGGAATACACAATCCATTATTTTAAGCACTTTGCATCCTAGAGATAGGTCCACCCCATCAGCTGAAAGTCTTTACTCAAGGTGCGTGCCTGAGTTTACCATAGCTGCCTACTCACCAGCGGTGGTTGAAACTTTCTAGAGATGCTTGCAGATACAAATTAATTTTTCTAACTCGTCATGTTTTTTGTGAAATAAAATTAATACTAAGGTCTGTATTCTTGGCAAGTCCTTCCAAAGAAAAAACATACATTTATATGCAGAGGAGGAAAATGCCTCCTTTCCTGTACCTTCTCTTGCCATTATTTTAAACTATAAATATACAAATTGGGTGGTTCATCGTTTTAAGACAGGAAACAAGTACGATGGAGATGCTAATACCCAGCCCCAGCAGCACACACAGATGTGAGGGATGGGGAACTGGTTTTACAGATTTTAAATAAAAACTGGGGGAGAAGGGGAAAGGAAAGAGGAGGAAAAAATGTAAATCCCAGTAAGTATTTGGCTTTTCCAGCACTTTGCAGAGCAGAGAGGACAGAGGCTGGAAGACATCACTCTGAAAACTAACCTCACCAACCATGCTTCAGGGGAGGGATAGATAGGAATCTACTGAGTTTTCCCTGCCTTGAAAGGGTTTGTTTGATCCAAGTGAATATCCTTCTGACTTGAAAGAAGAACTCTAGTTCAAAATGCTTTGTTTGGTGTGATGATGGCTTCATTTCAACGGCAGTCCAGACTGGAGAAAAAGTCAGAGATCTGCTGGGGCCTGGAACAACGCCACACTTAACCTTACTGCGTTAGTCCTAAGGGTAAAACCCAAACTCAGCTGAAAGAAAAGGAGTGCACAATGAACAAGAAAGTTATTAAAAAGAAAGGAAACATTAATCTATGACAAGCGGTCCAGAAAAAGCAATTTAATTAATAAAAGAAAATAACAAAGTAAAAAGTAAATAGTAATAGAGTGAAAATAAAATAAAGCTAACATAAAAAAACAATAGCTACAAATTGGCTATATTTCCAACAAGCTACAACTTAACAGAAAAACATCAAAATTTGACTCTTCAAGATGTTTCAGAGCACAAGCCATTTTTGACATGAAGGCACATCACGCCAAGCAGACGTTTTTGTTCGCACTAAACTTTCTTCCCGCCTCCCTTTTGTCCCCGTCCCCACCCTCAGGCAGGGCTTGAGAGCTCGGCTCATGTGTGCCAAGCTGCCGCGTGACGGTGGCATGGGCCCCGCGTGTCTCGCCCAGGTAGTGTCACCCATGGAGAGGCCTCAGGGACACCGTCAGACCTGCTGCAGTGCGTTGCATGGACGATGCATGGGGTGACCTGAGTCATCCCTGTGGAAAGTCCTGCCGTGGCCATGGGAGGAGGCTGATACCAGCCACGGCAGCTCCTACTGGGGGGGGTGGGTGGAGAAGCCACTGGGTAACACTCCATTAAGCTGAGCGCTCCTAAAATGAAGAATTGTAATTAACTTTTTGCAACATCCCAGTCCCTCCCACTGGCTTGCCCCAGCTGGGGCTGTGCTGAGTCACACAGGATGGGTGCTGAACCCCGTTGCAGGGCATGGCTTGACTCAGCAGTGGCATCACCTGAACCCCAGTTCAGCTTTGCTGAACCATGGGAGGAAAGGAAACATTTCTCAATTTGCCTGGACTTGAATGATGTATTTAATCGGGATGCACTGTGCAGGTGCAGTCCAGTCCCTGTCTTTCCTTGAGTCATTGGGGTAGATCATCTGCAACGTCTCAAAGCAGCCTGATCTGATTGCCACGAGAGTGGCATATCCCAAAACATCTCTGTTACTACATGTGAGCACCTAAGTGGGGGAGAACATGCGTTGCTGCAGCAAAACCAGGCTCTGAGCAGGCAGGACCTGGAGATAGGCAGACCAGAAGCTACCAGGGCTGTCTCCAGAGTGAGTGGAGCACGGAGATGGTCCTTGTGCCAAGGCTAGTATTCAGCACGGACTTCCCCATCACTCTGACTGTGGCAACATGAGCACAAGTTAAAACACCAGTGCTGAACCAACTAACTCGGCGATGGGACTTTTTCCAAGGGGAACTGTCAGCCCATCAGATGCTTTCCCTTCGGGACTGAGCAGCCATCCTTGAGTTATACAGACTGCAGCCTTCCCACTGGTTATCTGCCAGACCCCCTCCCCAGCATGGTCATTGCCAACCCAGCCATGAGCAGGCAAGGCCCACCATCTTGATTTTGGACACTGTCAAACACCAGTGCCTTGATTTATGTACTGGATAGTTTCCAGTCACTGGGAGCTTTGGCCTCATTTCCAGGCTGAATTGAGACCTGATATCTCATTACTTCCAGCCTGCAGTTTTCCTGGGTGCACAGTCCCTGGGTCTGCACAAGCAGCGGATGCCTGCACAGGCACATTTTGGAAGAAGGAAGTGAAAGGTAAGATTTCCCATGTAAGGTTTTGGACGTGTGCTGCCAATGCCAGATGGTAGCGGGGGCATCTCAGATGACTTGGCTGTTGCCACTCCCATGGACAAGCCCTGATGGCACTGATGATGCAGCAACGGGATTTATCCTTATTTTAACTCCTGCTGGCGCATTCTGGGCTTTTCCCTTGCACGTAACCTCCCCTTGAGATCGGCCTTCCCCTCCTGCATTTCATTTTGCCTGGATGGTGCTTGCCTTTGTAACCTGACCTCCTTTGAAGTCGGGGAAGAGCCAGTGTACCTGGCTGGAATGCCTTCTGTCATCAGTAAACAAAAGAGAGAGGAAATTGTTTGCAAGTGAAATAACAGGGACTGCCTGTGGCTGTGTACACATGTCACAGGAAAAACTAACTCATCTTTTTTTTCCTCCCCACCTCCTTCTTTAAAGGCAAATAAGTCTCCCAATAAATGCATAAGAACAGCCAAATCTCTCCTTGTCGTTGTGGTGGATTTGCCAAACTGGGGAATGGTTACACTATTTCAGCTGATCACGTAGAAAAGCACTCTTGACCTCTATCACTGTATTTGATTTCTGGGAAGGCAGCAGCTTCCATTTGCTCAAAAGAGCCCATTGCTCATTTTCTTGTTAACCTCATTAACAAATTTCAGGAAACCCTTGCAGGATGCAAAAGATTGTTGCTGTTTTAAGATTTAAGGTGCTAGTTCTTGGAAGACTTTTGAACGGTGAAGCACTAGCCTTGCTGCATGGAGCTGCTGCTGAGCAGGACTGGCACCTGCAAGTGGCTAACCTCATTGGTGGAGGCTAGAGGAGTTACCAGATGCTCGACTGGTCCTCCATGCTCAGCAGACACAGGACTGTTTCTACAGATTCTTCCATCAGCATCGATCAAAAGCCCAACAGAGCCCAGCAACAAAACAAATTCTCTTTCACCCAACAGCCTGGAGATGAAAAGATGTGAGAAGGTTGGAGCAGCAGGCACAGCAGGCCAGATAAGCTGGTATAGCCTAGCAGAGGAGATGCAGGGCCCCATCCCTAGTGTAGATAGCATGATTCACATCAGAGACAGCCTCCCACGCACCGGACCTGTATCTCTCGCCTTTGAAACCGTGCCCGGCTGGCAGTTCCCAGGGTGAGCACAGCTCCTGCTGGGTGGGATGTGCGGGTGGGTGCCAGCTGGGGCAGATCGCAGGGGGTAACAAAAACCGTGAGGCTTTTCTGCACCGGCTGAAGGTGGTGCAAAATCTTGGGAGGAGAAAAGGGAGTTGTTTTACTGACACGGTGATGCTAGAAAGTGCTTGAGAAGTAGTTCAGGACTTGTAGAGAAGCAAGCAGCAGGGGGGTGAGACTGAAAGGAGGGCTGCCGGTGAGGACCAAACTGCTGAAGGCAGCACTTTGCCGAGCAGGGCGAAGAGCACCTCGTGTTTCGCAAACTCCAGCCTAATCACTTTCTCTCCCCCTCCAATCTGCCGCCCTCCACAGATGTAAATCCTTCAAAGCCAGGAAACTGGAGAACTTTCTGTTTGTTGTTGCAAGGTCCTTTCACTGAGTGGGTTTTCCCCTTAGGCATACCTGGCTGTAATTAAATCCTGGGCTCTTTAATCATCTCTTTTGCTGTGCAGAGAGGGGGGGGAAGCAAGAGGGACAGACCGGTGATAAGATGATACGCAATGTAAATCTCTCCTCCAGGAATCTCTCTCATCTTTTCAGGATCACTCTGTACCAACTTGTTCCTCCAGAAGCTGCACAGCTAGAGGTAGAGTTTGTATAACAATACAAATTTAAACGCAGTAAATAGAACAGATGTCTCATGATTTCTTGATCCTCAGGGTAATAAATATCTAACCCTTTGTCCCACCCAGAGATTTTGTTTGGTGCTTTTTTCTTTGAGTTTTAGGAGAAAAAGTTCTTAAAGGAAAGCTTCCCCCACCTCCTCTAGTGGTTTGAAATGTGAGCATCAGATGTGACTTTAGATACCAATCAGGGACTCCAGGTATTTCACTTGCCTAATACTCTGGCAGCATTTTCCAAGCCAGATACTATGCCTGGAAGTTCTCCATGCTATTGTGTTCGCAATTCCAAAAAAAGCTGGAGTCTAGGCCCACTTCTGCCTGTTATGCAAAGTTAAATGATTTTAAATTATTATAAAAATTAATTATTCTCTGGAGGAGATTGAATGGCATCTCACACTCCCGGGCATTCACTCTGAGGGAAATTTAGTTTGCAAGGCTTCTGAGACAAGAGGACTCTGGAAGCCCAGCCCTGGAGGACAGAGGGATTGCATCCCTGACAGCTTTCACATCTCCTGCCTGGAGACACACCAACGATCAGATAAAGATGCTTCAAAGATACCATGAGCAAGGGAATCTCTGCAACGCAAGACACTTGGTGCAGAAGTACCCCTCCTGCTGTTTGTCTTCCCCTCCTCATGTCATTATCTCCCACCCAACTCCTCCTCCTCAACTCATGCTGGCACAATCCCAGCTCACCAGACAGCCCTGCGCTATCATGGTGCTTCAAGTATCACTGCAGAGCCTTGGATTGCTTGAATTAACCACCCACTTGCTATTTTCTCTTCCTCATCAGCCTGCTCCAGCCTCAGTCATGTTCTGTTTTCTAAGCAACAACTTCGTTTCCTCATCAGAGAGCTCTTTGTCCTGATGCTATGACACCACCTTCCCGCACACCCTTCTCTGGCTTTATTTGGCTCTGTCCTTATGCAGAAGCGAGCTCCCTTCCCACCTTCTCACTCTCACTGTGCTGAAGCCTGCCTCACACTTTCCAATATCCTCTGCTTTTAGTAAATTGGCACCAGCTCCTGGGCCAGTTCTTCACCCAGAGAGTTGGGAAGTCTCTGTTCCCACGGACAAGTACACCTGTGGGAACTTGTACAACAATATGTCAGCAGAAGTATTACTTTGGGCCACTCAGGTCTCCATGAGACAGGCTGAGAGCAGCAGGAAGACAATCTGTGTCCCTATGTGCAGGGGTACGAGTGGCAGCAAGGAGATGTACCACCAGTGCTGTGGTGAAGGGTGACCATGCTGTCAACACCCAACTTGACGAAGGTAAGAGGGTGCCAAGGATGCTCCATGTCATGAGCAGTGGTTGTTGGTGTTATATGCACAGCTCTGCGAGGACAAAACCCACCACCAGCGCCAGCAGAGCCACTTTGCTGCTAGCAAATATCATGAACTGTTCCTGTGTGGACAGAGACAATGCTCAATGAGGGAGCAAAAAAGAGATGTGCACTGGGGAGTGGCCAGCTAAAGCCCATGACAGTCCTGGTCTCCAAAAAACAGCCCTGAATCTGTCTTCCCAACCTGCAGGGATCCTCTCGGGCTGGGCATGGGGCACTCTTCCAGATGTTGGGAGGCCTGCATGGTCATAAAGTGTCAAAACAGGACCAAGCATGATGAGGTGAGGCTGGGGAGCTCTGGGTTGGATCCCTCAGGAGAGCTGCCTGAATTAGCTGGGCTGCTCACTAACATCCTCTGGTTGCTCGGAGCAACCTGGTCTAGTTAAAGATGTCCCTGCTCACTGCAGGGGGGTTGGACTGGATGACCTTTAAGGGTCCCTTCCAACTCAACACATTCTATGATTCTATGATCCTCTGTCTCCAAAGTGAAACACATCACCTCCCGTGGGGTCGGTATTTCTGTGCTGATCTCCGCACACAAATAGGTGTTTGAGCTACTGATGACAAAGGACTCAAGTTGACTATTTAACATTAGGTAGACCGACCCAAAGCTATTCAAAATCTCCTCTCTAGGTGCTTTGCAGCTGGCTTGAATGGGAGGAATGGTAAGAAATAGAGATATTACAGTGCATTTGCTGCCTCTCACCACAGTAGGTTGAATGAGACTGAGAAGCTGGAAAATTAGGTTAAGCAATTGGAGCATAATATCCTTGGGGCGGAAGAGGAAAGTGGGAACATTGCTGGTCAAGTCACCCTGGTAATACTAACAGGCTGGGAAAGAATGCTGCAACATCACCTTCTATGCAAGAAGAAGATAGAATCATAGATCATTTAGGTTGAAAAAGACTTCTAAGGTCACCAAGTCCAACCATTAAGCTAATATTGCCAACTCCACCACTAAACCATGTCCCTAAGTGCCACATCCACACATCTTTTAAATACCTCCAGGGATGGTGACTCCACCACTTCTCTTGCCAACCTGTTCCAGTGCTTGACAACCCTTTCGGTGACAAAATTTTTTTCCTAATATAAAATCTAAATGTCCCCTGGTGCAACTTGAGTCCATTTCCTCTTGGCCTATCACCTGTTACTTGAGAGAACAGACACACACCCACCTCGCTACAACCTCCTTTCAGGTAGTTGTAGACAGCAATAAAGTCTCCCCTCAGCCTCCTTTTCTCCAGGCTAAATAACCACTGTAACCCTCAGCCATTCATCATAAGACTTGTTCTCCAGACCCTTCACCAGCTTTGTTGCTCTTCTCTGGACATGCTCCAGTGCCTCAATGTCCTTCTTGTAGTGAGGGGCCCCAAACTGAGCACAGTATTCAAGATGCAGCCTCACCAGCACTGAGTACAGGGGAAGGATCACTTCCCTCATCCTGCTGGCCACACTATTTCTGGTACAAGCCAGGATGCTGTTGGCCTTCTTGGTCACCTGGGCACACTGCTGGCTCATGCTGGCTGTCAACCAGCAACCCAGGTCCTCTTCCATCAGGCAGCTTTCCAGCCACTCATCCCGAAGCCTGTAGCGCTGCATGGGGTTGTTGTGATCCAAGTGCAGGTCCCAGCACTTGGCCTTGTTGAGCCTCATGCAATTGGCCTCAGCCCATCAATCCAGCTTGTCCAGATCCCTCTGTAGAGCATGCTACCCTCAAGCAGATCAACCCATCTGCCCGGTTTGGTGTATTCTGCAAACTTATTGAGTGTGCACTTACTGAGGTCTTTCTCTGCTCACAAACAACAGGTCCAGTGGCAGCCTTCCCTCATTGGCTCACTCACTAGCCGTGTCAGGAAGTTGTCTTCTACACACTCCAGGAACACCCCGGACTGTTTCCTCTCTGCTGTATGTTCCAGCAGACAACTGTTCATTTTGAGATCTCATTAAAAAAATAGAAACTACAATAACACAATTACTAAAAGTTGGCAGGAATTCGCAGACCAGGCAATGCTTTTGATGGCATACAACTTTCAGGGAAGAGCTGAATAAAGGGCTCAGCTAACCCTTACTCTCTGTGCCATACCTGGTGCATTTCTGAAGCCGCTTACTGCGTGCAACCTGTGCTCGGAGCCGGCGAGACTGTGGGACACAGTGCTGGGCATATCAGCTGGCCGTGCTGTGCAACAGCCCAGGCAAGGTGTTCAGTGTCTACAGGGAGATTTAAAGTAAACAGGACATGACTCAGTTCTTATTTTCCCCTTCTTTTCTGTGATGTCCACTGCCATCCTCCCATTTTCAGGTGCAGGGAAAGATGCAAACCAGGGAGACATGTTTCTTCTAGCAGGAGGACTCTGAGCAAGTCCAGGAGAATGGGAAAAGCCCCACCATATGTTATGGAAAGGCAAACGAAGGAATGAGAAATCAAAGGATCTGGTTGATGAAATTCACTGAAAAGGACATTATATTCCTTATGAATAAAGCTATAATTTACTCAGTGAAGTGGGGAAGCCAGTCAGCAGATACTAATCACCGTTCACCCATCCAGACTGGTGGAATTTGCTTGCACCTTAATCTGCATTTATATCTCCAGCAGTATCAATTAACTGTACAACAGAAACAGATGCATCTGAAATGCCAGCTGCAGCAAGGTGAAGGGACACAAGCAGCCATGGGGCTCGGCATGACAGAGCCAGCACACGTTGCATTCCCTGCAAATGTCTTCCAGTGGAGGAACCCCAACAGAAAGCAGCTGTAAGACATTAACCCGGCCACCATCTGCAAGAAGTACCTTTGGGTGGTTCTAGCCAGACACCTGACTTGAAAGTAAAGACACAAATTCTAATCTTTTACAATAATTTAAAAGCCAGATGGTGAGAGTATTGTTTGGATCAGCTGAGGATATGGTCCTGCATAAACCAGAGCAGAGCTTGGAACTGCCAGTGATAAAGTGGAAAGAACAAGTGACAAAGAAGAAGGAAGTGCTGTGCAAGCTCTCAGGTGAGAAAGCTTTGCTGCCACCAGGAATCAGGTGTCCTGGGCTTGGGAAAAAAAAAAAAAAGCAGTGTTTTTTTCCCCCTTTCCTTTTTGGTGTTCTGGCAGCAAACTCCAATGTGGCATCATGAAGAGGAGAAGTTTCTTTGTACCCTATGAGCACTTCACTCCTATATTTCTGATGTCCAGAGTCATGCACTGTAGAACGTGTGTAGAAACATGGACAGAAATTGCATGGATAGACGAAAGAAAACTGCATGACTGACAAAAGCTGTGCCAAATGTCCCGAGGCAAAGACTCTCCAGCAAAGTAGATGCTGCACCTGAGCCTGTAGGCCACTGCTGGCTGAGAGTGTGGTAACAGGTATGATTGGCCTCTGCAGGATGAAACCCTGTGACTATGGGAAGGGTCAGGTCCCTGATTGGCACTGACATCTGACTATTTGTTAGGAAGCAGAGTGAATGCTATAATTCTCACATCTTCCAGGGCTGTATCTATATGTAGGGTGCACTGGTACAGCAGCACAGGTAACCTTATCTACAGTAGTTTCAACGAAACTAACCTGAAAAACAATAGCAGTGAAGACAGATAGATATCCCAGACATAACAGCAGTGTCCTGAAGATAGATATCCCGGACCTAACAGCAGCAATCAAGCTCCATCTAGCAACATGAAGCCACCCATGCCCCATCTGTACAAGTGCTATTGGTGCCCATGTTATCCGGCTCGAAACAAGCACAAAATAGCCATGCTGAATCCCAAATTGAATTTCAGTGTAGACATACATAACAGGGATTTAACTGATATGCCTAAGTTAAGAGCATAGCTGTTGGGAAGTTCCCCTACATTCAAAGGGGGAAGAATATATCAGGAGGAGACTTGGTCCCTGTAAAACCTGAGTGATTCCTGTAGACCACGGTCTAGGAGGCAGCATACAAAGACTAACATATGGAAAGCCCCTCAGGTAGTGGTGGAGTTTGGGTCAGAAGCAAGCTTTGGAAAGCAGCTGCTGATCACCGCACTTGTCACGCTCTTTCCATGCTCTACAGCAGCAAACCGCTTTTCTTTCCGACAATACTGGATGGGAGGTTGCATTCAGCTGGTAGCAGATGTTGAACTCATGGGACCGAGTGACAGCCAGTCCAAAGCCACCCTCCCAGAATGGACATGGAGAAGGCACCAGCTCCTCAGCTCCACCTGTTTTGCCTTGCAGGCTCTACTTGCTGATGCACAGCCATGCTTCTCAGCTGCTTTACCAAGGTGCCCAGATTTGGTGAGACCAGGGCAGAGCCCAAGTGACTGGTAACACTAAGCCAAATCCAAATCCAGGCAAGGAACTAAAGCTGCCATTTCCCAGATGAGAAGCTCCTCCAGATCCCATAGGAACTCTGAGGCAACGCCCAGGAAATGAAGATGGATTTAATAGAAAGACCACCCTCCTTCAGGATATTGCTGAACTTGCATTTCTACCTTGAGGCTTGATGTAACCGACTGTTGCTCTTTCTGCAAAATTATCAGCCTCTTCCTCCAAAACAAAAATTCTGCTATAATACAGCATCTTATTTTTTTGGCCCTGTTACTGCCTAATTCAGCTGACTTTTCCCTTTACCGATTTTGCAAGTCTCCTAATCATGTATCAGTGCCTATGTTATTTTTTTTTTAAGTACAAGCTTGGTGTGCTTGTTTCCACGCAGCAGAAATAAGTCCTTCCTCAACACTGAAGGTACCTGTGAAAATGGCAGTAAGATTGTCTCCTTACATAAATTTACAGGGTGCTACTAAGTAAATGCAAATCAGCTAACCTTCACCAGGGAAAAACCTTAGTCAAGGCACCTAAGCTTCAATGTAAGTTTTGTTATAAAAACCAGGGCAACACATCAGTCCAAGGAAATTTTAGCTCCTTTTAGCAGCCTAAAGATCTGCAAGGGGAAAAAAAGCTTTCAGGATACTCCCTGCTCTGATTCTTCCCATTCCAAGGAACAGAATAAATTTGGAGTCACTTGCATTTTTTGAAGCCAGGTACCACATGGCAGAGTTAGGACTTGCCCATCAATATTACACTTGGATTTGCGAGAGCATGTGTCAAAAAGGTAGCAAATTAGCAGTGTGGCAAGAGAGGGACTTCCCCTTCACTTACCATTTGAAGAACACCAAAATACGACATCAGGTATCCAGACTCCACTGCTTCCAAGCCAAAGAAATCCATAGAGATTATGGAAAACATAATCAGGAATAAACCTAGAGGGAAGGTTAATGAAAAGCATACATCAATATAATTGTACTGCATATAGTGACCCAGACCCTGCTCCCAGTCACCTCCAGTATGAGTCAGTAGCTCTCCCTGGGGTTACCAGGACTGGATATAAATATGAGCAGAATCTTATTCAAAGTCAGTGTAGTAATTTAATCTTTAAATGTTAACTTTTTTATCCTCCTTACTTTCATCTTTAAAATAATGTGACTATGTAGGCTGTAGATTGAGCTGTTTATTATAAACTGGTAAATATTTTTATCACCCAAGCCAGACCAACCATTAACGTAGTGAGAAAACATTTGTTCAGACAAGACTGTAATCATAACAATAATCTGATTGGATTCCTTGCCTCTTTTGCCTGACTTTACATTTTCATCATGGGGAATGTTGCCTGGGAAACAACCTGTTGACATCAGCCTAAATACAGCATTTAACTGCACCCCTCGGCAGTGATGTCGGTGGCACATGAAATCTCTTGCTCTTCTGGACCAATAGCAGTGTCAACACAAGCAGTCATGAAAGTACGGACAGAAGCAGCACAGGTTGGATCTGCTTTTCAATTAAGACAATTTCTGGAAAGCATAATGGAAAATGCCCACTCACTTAATCTCACATGAAAATACAATAGTGTGGGTTTCCCCCACCGCCAAACATACACAAATACAGACACGTGTACACATGCTCCCATCATACACAAAGAAACATCAAATAAAATATATTATGAACATTGTTCTCAAAGAGTGGTATGGGTTAGGAGGCTGCTGCCTCCTCTAGTGTCTTGAGCAGCTCAGATGGACCAAGACAGAGAAAATTGGCACTCTGTGCATGAGCATCCCCACAGCGTGCTCATCGGAGACCACTAATCGTGCTGGGGAGAGGAGAAGAGAGCAGACAACCTCTAGGGGTTCTGCCCTTCCTCAGAGGATCCTCCGAGGTACAAAGACTGGATAAATAGGGAGCTGCGGTCCTCTCCTTCCTGAAGAAAACAGAGCCCAGGAGGCAATGTATGGGGACTGAGAAGACAGCCTGTGGCCTGGCAAGGTGAGTCACTAACCTCACAGCATGGGAAGGGCCTTGCTGGCATTTCCCAGAAGCATGAGGAGAGCAATACCAAATTGCTGACTGAAACACCATGGAGGACTAGCACCCTAACAAATCAGCACAATCCCACTGCATCCAGCAGCCTGGCAGTGCTGCTACCAGTGGAGCATCTGCAGCAACAAGGACCTCCTTGCAAGCACCAAGCCTTTGCCTTGAGAGATCGCTGCACTCCCATCCCAGGACCTGCCACAAAGCCTTCCTGAACCCCACTGCTCACTGGAGACACCTTTTTCCCCCTTAATGGGGTTACCTGTGCCCCAGCTGGCCCTGCAGTATTGAGGGAGAGGGATGGGGGGCAGGAAGGACACCTTGTTCTGCTACTCTCCAGATACTTGGAGAAGATACCAGGGAGCTGGGGCTCATGAAGATTTATGGCTTCACCACACCCCTCTGTGGAGAGCACCCCATTGTTATCCAGTTACTTTGAAATCGCTCATAGCTCGAGCCAGCTTAAGGTAACATGCAAATAACAGTATTTACTCACAACATCCAAACCAGGCAACAGAGTTGCACATGTTTATAAAAGGCACACGTGAAGAAATGAAAGAAAAACCACACTTCGTTTCACTTGCAGAAAGATTAGATCGAAGCGGGTGCTCGCCCTTCATCCTGCTACCCTGCTGCAGGTACCACCTAAGAGAGACTCGACCTTCCTACATACCTGACGCTTCTTCCCAGTACCACATGCCAGCTTCTACAGATCCTTTCCTCTTTGAAGTCCCTCATCGAGTTAAAGCAGATTTGGATCTTTCTCCTCCAAACAAGCTGATTTCTTTCAGAGCAGGGAATAGGCTGTGCTCTTTAATTAGCATTACACATTGCACAGCTCCCCTACAGATGCAAAGGTCTCTTTTTTAGATGGGTGTTACCGCTGTGTCTGCAGGGTCACTTAAAGCTGCCTGGACAAGGGAGACCCACCTGCTCCCTCCTTTTTCAGTGACTAAAAGGGGGTCTCTCCCAGTGACAACACATTTCCTGCATTTTTATGCTTATCTGCAAATTCATGAGCATTTCTTAGAGAGATCTCAGCAAGTCCCATTTGGGTAGGCTGCAGATCAGCTGGGTGCAGCCACGTGAGTACTGTGCCCCTGGGGAGGGCTCCTCTGGGGACACCGAAACCCCACACAAAAGCTGCTGGAATAAGCGTCAACCCACACTGCAAGGCTCAGATTTTCAACAGGAAAAAAATGGAAAATACCAAAGAAATCCTCAGAAACGTCACCTTTTTTTGGGACCGGTGTATAAGTAAAGGGGTGAGCTCCTTAGAAAACCTGGGACCAGAGGGATGAGTAACTAGGGTTACGCAGCAGAAGGCAGGTAAATGGTTTGTGAGATGCAATAAAGACAAGGAAAAACACCAAGGAGACACAGGAGGATGAACCATATTTAAAAAAAAAGGATACAATTTTTCTAAAAGCAGCCTGTGACTTTGGAGGGCCGGCTTAGCAAGCCTTACTGAGAGCCGGTGTGAAAAGGCGAGCACAGACTCTGGGAGTCCATTTCAGCCCTCCTACGCTGGACTGCGAACACAATGGGACACAGACGCCAGGGCCCATTGCAAAATCCCGCTCCTTGTGTGACAGAAAGTCCCATTAAAAATGGGATGTAGGTGCTAAAGAGATTGCATTGAAACCAAGTTTCCCAAAGGGATTAAGCAGCCAAAGTTTCATACAAGCAGCTATTTATCAATATTATTGGGTGATTTCTGGTCAGTAAAACGTATGTCTGACATTTTTATCCTTGTGTTTTCTTTTCTGTCTCTTATCTACCACAGTGCAATGAGGCTTGCTTTTCCCAGGTTGGTCGAGGATGTAATTTGGCCGTGCTGGAGCAGTCTGCTGCCTGTCCATCCCTTGGCAGCTACCCTTCTGCAAGAGGCACAGAGCCCTTGTCTCTGCTTTTATGCAACACAGGGAGGAGGTTCCCAGCCCTGCAGCCCTCTCTTTCAGTCTCAAACAAGTTAATTTTAGACAACAATAAGATCCATAAGGAACAGAAGATTTTCTTCTGTGTATATCACAAACCTGTTTACAAAGTAAATAGAGCAAGGTCTGTAATTAGGTGATCTAATTAATTATACTGTTGCAGCTGAGAGATGAAAGGTAAATGAGCTCATGAGGAGCTCAGCCTCCAGCTGTGAGCTGCAGAGAAGTAGGTGATGGCCAAATACCCTCTCAGCTGTCATTGTATGGTCAGTAACCTGAAGAGACACCTGCAAAGAGAAGTCCTTGGGATTTTAATCACTCCTCACTGTAGTGCAAGCACTATACTCCCAGCCATTTCAGTGACAGAGTGTCAGCCCATGTCTTGCCTTCAATCTCAGCTTCATTGTCTCCATCCTCTTTGCCTACAAGTTCCCTTGTAGTTTTTGGGCAAGAGATGTTTATTTTGGTCCGGTGCGCATTTTTGCTGTGCATACGAAAAGAAGGACATCTGCAACAGGGAGGAATTTGCATTTCAGCAAGGATGACTGAAACAAAGTGCATCTTGTCTGGTATTTTGAGAAAGGAGAGCACACAGGAAATTACTGTGCAGACTGTATGTAGATGTAGTCTCAGGCATTTTTAAACACAGAAATTAATGCTACTTTAAGCTGAGATATAAGCCAGAATCAGCAAAGAAAACCCTATTAAGATATCACTCGACTCTCTTGGTCTGTGAAATGCTGTTATTTTATAAACACTTTTTAAAATACAGTTTTAAAAGTTCAGTTTCATAAGAACCAAAAAAGTGCACTGTTAGGACAAGCCAGCAGTCCATCAAGACTGTATCCTGTCTCCAGTGGTGGGGGTAGGACCAACTGGCATTACTGATCTCAGCCAATGCCAGCTACATGCAAAAAAACCCCAAAAAGAACAATTAAAAAAAACCCCCAGATCCTTTACTTCTCTGCATGCTATTCTATAGCTCCAGTCGGATCTGTTCCCCCAGAGTCTTAGGAAGGAATAACAGATGAACCTGGCCAAGCCCAGAAATGCTATCCTCTTACAATTCAGCCACTCTCCACAGCCAAATCTACTTTCATTTGTAAACTGAACTTAGAGTTTACAAATTAGAATTTAATTTGCAAATTATGTTTCATGTTATTTAAACTTCAAGGGCTTCTCCAGACACAGATGAACTAGAAAAAGATGCAAAGTATAAAGACTAAGGTACCCTAAATCCTCTCTTAGGATCCTTGTTTAAAAGGAAATTGCCTTAGTTTGTTCAGATGCATGCTGTGAACGTGTTCTGATGTGTCCAAAATTCAGTCCTTGAAACCATAATCTAGAGACACTGTGCTTTTAGGGTTTGACAGGGAAAAGAGCCATGAAGGCTCTCTGAGCGAAAGGGCAGAGAACATCACCCTTTCCTTGCACCACTACCAACAAGGCTGACATGCCGGCTTGTCTCTAGACAAGCCAGGGGAGAAAGAAGCTAGAGGGTAGGCAAAGTTAATGATTATTAAATTTTGGCCAAGGATATGTATAACCAGGTGAATCGAGGGACATGGACTATGCCAGGACAGCAACTGACTCAAAAGTCACAGGGAAACAGGTAGATTGGGGTCGGGTTTGAGGTACCAACAGGTTCCTACCATGACACAAAAAAACAAGTAGAACATATGAAGAAGAGAAGAACAAGCACCACCAGCAAAGTGCAAGGGAAGAAGCATGTTGCAGCTCCCCTGCACGCAGCCAACAGCTAGAGTGACCACAGCCTCTCATCCAGCAATCATTTGTAGTTGTTGGGGAAAAGAGTTAGGGTACATATACCCCTCAAAATCATTAAATAAAATCAGGAAGGACCTCAGTGTTTCTGACAGAGTACAAATGATTTCCCCCTGCTCCAAAGAGGTTACAGCCTAAATAGAAATGGCAGACAAGAGGAAAAACCATTTACAGCCAGGGGATGGGATAGAGAGATTAAGTGACTTGCCAAAAGTCACAGAAGCAACCTGTGACAAGTAGTCTGTTTTACATTACATCCCAGTAGTAGCTGAGAACATTTGAAAGCATCCAGCACTGAGTTAGGAGCTGAATCCTCACTGCTCTGTGATCAACTGCAATGTACTTTCAGTAACTTGAGACAATCCCACTCCACAGTGTATGTCATCTTATCTTAAATATATCAGCAATCAGGGGTAATGGGTGAGATTTACCTATGGGAAGTCCAGCAAAGACCTTGACCATGAAAACTTCCATTACTCCTGGAAACTTCATCAGGCGTAGGATTTCTCTGATGCTAAAGATGCTGCCAGACTGCAATGTGCCTACGGAAGATGACATATTGATTAATATTCTATTTATACAGGTCTGAGGCAGGAAACAAGGGAGTCTGAGACTGTCTGCTCAGGACCAGCACCAGCTTTCCAAAAAGGCACGTCTCTTCAGCACTAGCTTTCTGCCAGCAGCTGCATGCAGAGGACCCCTGTGAGACAGAGGGATTGCCTCCCATGCCAGGCCACACTAACCCCAGGTGAGCGATCCACATTCATCTTCTCTGAGATGCACGGTAAACACTGGGCTGGAAGCTTGCAGTTCTGCATGGCAGAGTGGTCAACAGATAGCGAATAACACTCTTCCACAAGCACAGCTAAGGCATCAAAGTGTCAGCATTTCAAGGTTGGCATCTTTTTGCCCTTAAATGCAACCCCAAGTCCTTTAGTAGTCCTTACAGCATGTCAATCTCCCATCCCTATTCATGCGCTATTTACTAGAAACAACACTAAATACTTACTGTGCTCTGTGACATGATGGTCTGACTTTCGTTTAGCGTGCAAAGGGATCCAAACCATTGCTATCATGGTATTTATGAGATTTCCCACCAGCCCAACATAGGTAGGAACAAAAATGCTGCAAACAGAAAAAATAGTGGTAAGTGGATAAATATAATAAACAAGACATATCTCTGTCCTGCCAAGCCTTAGGCACTTGGATAAGGAACAATCCCGTTGAAGTTGCAGTACATAAGGCCATAAAAGAGCACACATCCTTTCATGGGGGCTTTGGACATGACCACAGTTTGAAATTTCACCAGAAGATGGATATTGACATCAAGGGAGTTTATAATTTGTATTAATAACAGTGTATAATACGATTCTTTTAAATCTCTAAGTGTCAGGGGGAAAGAGCCCCTCTTGGTTTAACAAAACTTAGAAATTTCCCATGAAAAGCACAGCAACTGCTTGTTAGGATCCATCTAATCCACAGTTTCATTCATCTAAGTATCATCTCACTTCTTGAGATTTCTCAGTGAAATCAAATGAAGTTAAGGAAAGTGAGAGGAGTACTCAAGATGATTAGGGATGATAGAATACAGCCCAGCCTACAACCAGAACCAAAATCACCGGAGATACATTGCCACTTGAAAAGGAGCTGCTAAAAGAACCAAAAATTATTTACAAAACCTTCTGAGGAGTTGACTAAACAGCACTTTGATTGATGCACCTACTTTTCTCCAAAGGTACCCAAAACCAAATCAACATCCCTACAAGTGTTCATCAGAGCCCTGAACGTTGGATCTTTAAGAGAAGTGGGCCACATCCTTAGATGTAGAGACAGTGAACAGCAATTACTAACAGTAGTTGTACAGTGATAAAAAGGAACAATTGCAACTTATCTAAAAAACCCAAACAAAAACCATGGAAAAAAATCAATAAAGCCAATAATAAGTCTTCCATTATAATTGTCCTCTTAAAAGAGAAGATTAGAAAATGACTCCTCCTAGGTTTTAAGGGTGTGTGGGAAGATTTCAGACTCTGAAGGACTTTAACTTCGCCAAACATAGGTGGAGCAAAGTCCAGGGTTGGAGGAGTGAAACTCAGGAGAGTCAAGCTGAAAACAAAGGGAGAAGCATGTTTTGTTTTTAACAGTGAGAGTAATTGTCCACTAAACCAGCACTTTAAAAGTCTTTCCCATTGTGGGGAACCCTGTTAGTTGAAGTGTTTCATAAAACATATGCCTAAAACCTATCACGGGACTCAGGTTCAGGGTGGGAATGCCCAGCAGAAACACCAAAGGCTGGTGCCATAAATGAGACTAAGTGACAATGATGGTGTCTTTGGGTGATTTAAATTAAACCACCTTAGGCTTCAGCAAAGTAACGCCTGGATTTCACTAGAGAAGGCTTTGGAACCACACAAGTCCATGCAGACCCGGTGGTGACCACAGTGTCCCTGCATCCCCAGCAACCTGTGCTGCAAAAAACAGGACACGAAAGCAAGCTGCGAGCCACCAACTGATGCTCCCTGTGAGCCTGCTGATAAAGAACTGCTTATTGCCTGATTTTTTACTACTACTTTCCTTGTCAGACCATGGTGTATGTTTTTTATGCAATAACCATCAGCACTAATTACAAAAGCCTCAAGTTTCCTCCGTGCTAGACAAAGGTGTGGTCTGAATGATTTCTAGAGTATTATCAGAGTTCCGGAGCAAGACAATCAAGGATTGAGATGCAAACAACAGAGAAAAGCATCAAAGAGCACATACATATATATACATACACACATGCATATAGTCCTGCTAATGGCAACAGCAAAAATCCCAGCTGAATATTTTAATTCTCATTAATTATTATTAATAACAACACAGTCAGATAATATCTTCCTGCAAATAGACTTAGTGCAGTAATTTAGACCTGTTGCCTTCCATCTGCCAAGCTGTTCCGGTAATTACCTCAGACCACAAAATTAGTCATTTACTGGATCATTGCTTTTTAATTTTAGCGCAGCAGGTTGCCACTTTCTGATTTAAAATTATCTACCAAACAATTCCCAAGCCATTGAAATAAACTTTGTGGACCCAAATTTTCATCCAAGAAATCCAGAATTTCTACTTTGCATTGCAACATAAAGAAAATTTACTAACAAAATAGAAAGAATAAAACAATCAAAATAAGTAGCTGCAGCTGGTTAAACGTGTTGGTTGTTTGTTTTTTTATTTCTACATTTCAAGCTTTCATTCCCACATGGAAAAAAATGCATCACAAAAATTTTTATTGGACGGAAAAACTTCCTTTCCAGTCCGATTTTTTCAAGAGGTTTTCCAGACTCCTACATGCCAACATAAAAGTTTTACTCTTCAGATTCAAGAATTACAGCAAGCAAGGAGTGAAGGATCCCCTTACAAAACTAATAAGCAAACGATGTACTACTACACTGCAAACATACGAGTGTTAATTCATTGCTGTGGAAGGGAGAGGAGAGCCTTGACATTTTACATGTTTAGAAAAACCTGGGCTTGCCTTGATGGATTTGTGGCATTTTGTATGGCTTGACTCTGAAGTCAGAGAAATCCACTAAAATACAGAGCTCAAAATTGTGTTTCCCTGACCAGCCTGAAACATTCAAAATAACCTGAAAATTGCTTTTCTTAACCACAGCTTTCTGTAAGTTCTTCATCTTTTCCCACATGTTAAGCATTATCATTTATTGACGGAAAGGTGATGAAGGTACATCCTTGGGTTAGCTACTCTGCTAGCTTGTCCTACATGGCAGAGACGAACTCTGGAATTGAAAATAATGCATCTGTACCCAAGAAACCACCTCTCGCATTTGTTTGCTTGTTTAAGAAAGATGAAGTGACACCAAGGGTCATTCAAAATGCCAGCAGGCCATTCATTTTTTTCTTTTTCTGATGTATCTCAATTTCTTTTTTTCTGATGTTTCTGTTATAACCCATGAGTTGCACATGATGACACCTCCTGTGCCAGCCCTCCGGTATGGCATCAGTGGGACGCGTTCTCCTTCTCCTACAGCGAAAGGCAACTCTTTCACCTAGCAGCTGCGCAGGGAGGCTTTCCTGAAGCCCTGACACACTATCACCTCTGAATCCCCCATAATGATTGCTTTGGGGTTTGGGTAGGTGAGGGACTGCAGAAAATGTCTTTTCCTCTTATATGAAGACACACAAATATTTACACTGTCATGTAAAGGAATACAAGTCGCAGTGATGCTGCTAGATCCTCAGCTAGAGATGCTCCGTGTCACTGCTGATGGGGAAAATGGGCCCACATCTTGGATGTCACAGAATCACAGAATCATTGAGGCCAGAAAAGATCTCTGAGATCATCAAGTCCAGCCCATGACCTAACACCACCACATCGGCTAGACCATGGCACTAAGTGCCACATCCAGCCTTGCCTTAAACACCTCCAGGGATGGTGACTCCACCACCTGCCTGGGCAGTCCATTCCAATGCCTGATCACCCTCTCTGTGAAAAAGTGCTTTCTAATATCCAGCCTAAACTTCCCCTCAACAGAGCTTCAGGATATGCCCTCTTGTCTTGTCACTATTTGTCTGGGAGAAGAGCCCGACCCCCATCTGACTACAACCTCCCTTCAGGTAGTTGTAGAGAGCGATAAGGTCCTGCCTCAGCCTCCTTTTCTCCAGGCTAAATAAACCCTGTAACCCTCAGCCGCTCCTCATAAGACTTGTTCTCCAGACCCTTCACCAGCTTTGTTGCCCTTCTCTGGACATGCTCCAGCACCTCAATGTCCTTCTTGAAGTGAGGGGCTCAGAACTGTACACAGTGTTCGAGGTGAGGACTCACCAGTGCTGAGTACAAGGGGATAATTACATCCATACTCCTGCTGGCCACACTATTCCTGATGCAGGCCAGGATGCCATTGGCCTTCTGGCCCACCTGGGCACACTGCTGGCTCGCATTCAGTCAATTGTCAACCAGTACTCCTAGTTCCCTCTCTGCTGGGCCACTCTCAAGCCACTTTTGCCCCCATCTGTAGCACTGCATGGGGTTACTGTGACCAAACTGTAGGACCCTGCACTTGGTCTTCTTAAACTTCATACTGCTGGCCTCTGCCCATTGACCCGGCCTGTCCAGGTCCCTCTGCAGCCTCTTCCTACCTTCCGGCAGATCAACACTCCCCCCAGTTTGGTGTCATCTGTCACTGGGAGAGGAGGTGCAGGCTTGCAGAGGTGGGTGAGAAGGAGGTGGGGGTGGTTTGGAGCAGTCCAGCAAGCAGCAGGATGGCAGGTTTGCAACCCACGACAGCCCTGAGGAACAGCAAGGAGTATGATGATGCTATTGCCACCAACAGAGAAAAGAGCTGGGGGTTAGCATTGATAATCCCTCTGCCGTGCTCACTGGACCCTTTTCTGTACAGTAAGCAAGTGGAGGACTCAGGGATAAACTGTTGCTCTTACTTCTCACCAGTCTGATGAAGAACAAGTGGTACAAACCAGGACAGCCAAGCTAAAGGCGAGACACCCCAACCCCTCAGCAGACCCAAAGGCTGGGGTAGGAATGATCTCTGGGTTGGCAGCTCCTGCTGTGCAAGACTTGGTTCATGGGCATTTGTCTTTTTTTATTTTAAGATTTAAGTGTGACATCTCATCTCTGCTGGTATCAGCAGCAGTCCTTCTGCATTCAATTTTGCCTGCTTGGCTTATCAGGAGGTGGTTTTGCCAGGAAGGGACACAGTGGCACTATTAAGACAAATGAGGCACATTAAGCAGGCTGCTCCCACAGGACCTTTTCCCCATCCTCTTCCCCTTCCTGCTTTTCCTCTCTTCTCTTCTGGCTGTCCGCAAGCCATGTGAAGTCAGAGCGAGCCCTGCCAAAACCAGCAGCAGGTTTCCTGAGCGGGGCGGAAGAACAAAGGATGTGGGCAGACTATAAAATTAAATTAAAGGGAGCAAAAGGGCGCAGCAGCATCAGCAGCTGAGATTGTTGTGCGGCCTCTTCCAGCTTCTCACTAATTAATAGAGGTTAAGAGCCTTTACCATCCTGGGCTTTATGGTCAAAAAAGCTCAGGTCACTTCATCTGCGTACTTCAGCTTGTTACTTATAATTCCTTTGCTTCTTTTGCATCTGGAGAGATAGTCCCTTGCTGACTTTGCCAGCAACCTTCCCTGCCGTTCCCTGGGCTTTTATGCTAGCAAAGCTCCTCTCAGGTTGTCAGCTAAGACCACAGCTCCCCACTCTTCATGTGTTTTCAGCCTTGCCATGAAAGAGAGGATCAAAATGCATCACCCTGTCCTGCATGGGACTAACGTGCCCCAAGGTCCTGCTGCCAGGAGGGTGCAGAGCAGTTGATTGCAGAGAACAAACAGCCAAACTTGGAGGAGGAATAGTTTTTGCCAACAAAAGCAGCCTCAGCTTGCCATGACTTAAAGCTTTCAGATAAATAAGAAGAAAACATAAGCAGAGGGACCTGGAGGCCTGCATTGAATGCATCCATTAAAAGAGATCTAAAGGGTTTCAAAAAGCAGGATGGTGAGACCAGGGCACACTTGCCACAGGACTGATGGTGTGGCCAGGTACAAGGCTCACTGGGATAAATGGCTGACAGTTAGGATTGCCCATCTGGAAACTCCATCCTTAACGCTGGTGGGAAAGCAAAATTGATGATGAAACCATTAGTAGTAATTTTATGGTAAACAGATTAAACCCAAAGAAAATAATAGCATTGAAAGCCAGCTGGAGGAGAGTTGCATTTCTTTCCATCTAATGCTTAACCAGCCTCTGTATTTACTTGCAGGTAACTGTGATTTCCAATGTGCACCACGTTTGCCGGGTGAGGTGTAGCGAGAACATACTTTATGTACAGCCCGCTCCCATCAGGGTCAATTAGTCTGAGGCAATCAGGGTTCAGTTTCTGAATCAAGATGTGATGCAGCAACACAGGTGACAGCAAGGGCTCCCAGAGGCTCCCCACCCCCTGCAAGTGATTTTTTGCGGCTCTGCCCTAAGTGTCACATGTCCCTGAAATCAGAGGTGGCACATGTGAAGCATCAGAAAATTCTGGCAAAGTTTACAGCAAATGCAGCAGGAAAACAGGGCCTGGCCAAATAAGTATGTGTGGGTGTATGTACATACATATAGATGTACAAATACATGTGTAGAGCTTTTCCCAGTAACTCTGAAGCAATGCTTTCAGCAAAACTTCCATGAAAAATTCAATCCCACAAAGGCGTGCACACCAGGCAGAGATTGGGCAGTGGCACAGGAGCAGGAGAGAGGCCACTGACCAGGCATTTACAGGCAGATAATATTTTCAGCTCACAGATGAGGGCGTTTGAACAGCGTCTCCGCTAGTACTTTCCAGCTGCAGTCCCAGGTAGTGCCAAGGAGGGATGGGCACAAGAGCATCTCGCTTTCACCAGGGAAGGCTACAACAAACCAATAAGGGATAAGGTCTTGGGCTCCAGCTCATATTCTAGTTGTTTCTCTGACCTTGCTGGGATATGATTCCCATCTTTGCTTTCCTGCCTGAAAAGGCCTGGACAGCCCCATGAAGGTGCAGAGGGGTTGTTACCAGCTGAGAGGCTGCATTCAGGCTGTGTGTGCCGCAAGATGGTATCAATCACTTTCTGATTAGCATTCCAGCCACAGAGCCCTGCTCTGCAAAGCCCAGGAGAAAAACATGCACGTGTAATTGCACAATTAAATGTTGCGTCAATACAGCGATTCTTTTGAGGAGGAAGCAGTTCCCAATGATTCCCTGAGGATTAAAGGATCAATGTGTATTGCAGCAGTGAATGGAATTGTGTTTGTTTTCTTTCTCTTTTTCTTAATAAAGTCAAAGTTGAACATGAAGAGAGCACAAATTGTTTTTTAGTGACTCACTCCTACTTGAAAACAGAACTGCATAAAGCCAGCATTCATAGCTGGCCCAGATTCCTAAAAGAGCTCTGAAAGGACTCTCAAAATATTTCTTTGATTACCCTCCAACCACACTATCCACTTGTCCACTCACACCCTTAGAGGGGCAGCTATGGGTGAAAAACAGCTGGTGAGTTAAAAAGAAAAGCAAAAAAACTGAGGTGAAAAAGTTCAGGTGAAACCATGACAACAAATCATGGTCTCCAGTAAAAGCTTTGGGTCCATAAGAAAGTGAGCAGTGGCCACTGTGTTTCTGATAACTTAGTGATACATAAACATAGTGCATAACTTATTGTAAATTAGTGATGGTTTAATTCAAGGAACTTTATTTTACTACCTTGACAATGCTTGCTGAATGTATTTCATCTTTGACCCATCACGGTCTGGTCTATGTTGTTGAGATTCCCCCTAAAGACAAAATAAGCAAGCACAGAATTTCACCAAAGCTTCTCAAAGAAACAAAACCACAAAGGCCTCAATCCAAAATAGATTTGTTGAGCCTCAAAAAATTTCACACATTTTCTAGGACATCCATGCAAATAGATAGTTTGGCTTCCACAGCCCAGGGCAAGCAACAGCACACTAACACAAATAAACCCAGACAGCCCAGCGCTCAGCAGGCTTCGAGGCAGTCCTGCCGGGTGAAGGATGGCCAGTACCACCCATCACATTATCTGTGCCTTTGAGAGAAAAACAAACAAAAAAATCCCAAATCTTTCTTTTGGCAGTTCCTGTCCACATGGAAAACACATCACACAAAGGCATGAATAAGCATAGCATGAGTCTTTCCCCCTGGCTCTCCTGTTCAAGCAAATGCTCATGTGAAAATGGTATGTGAAGTGAGGAGCACAGGTTAATACCAGCTGAAGGAGTGTTAAATCCCGAGTGGGAACAAACACAACCTCCAAGGGACACGTGCCAAAGAACGATGCTCTTTCCCACTTGCTTCCTCATGGTTAAGTAGAAGCTACTTAGCAAGAGGTAGGACAAGTCACCTGGAATAAAACACCTGCATTTCACTGTAGCCTCTCAGTCGGACTTGTTTAGTTGCAATTTTCCCATTGTTTCACTGGGAGCCTGGGATTCCTCTAGAGACAGAAGGTAAAACCTGAGCAGATACCCACCCCTAGCCATGTATCAGCCGGAAAATAAGGGAGTTCACTGCCCTGATGCAACTAAAAACCATGAACAGGGTGTCCTTTTTGCCACATATGTTTTAGATGAGGAGCATCATGTTGGCTGCTGCTGCTTTGGAAAGAGCAGGAGGCTCTTTTTCACTCCGGTGAACTCGACATCTTTGTAGGCTGTCCAAGGAGGTGGTGAGACTTTGAGTCCACACCCTCCACACAGTCCCTCACAGGGTGAGAATGAGTCATCCACAGACAAGTGCTCATTCAACTGCTTATTTCCAGCAGCAGCCACATCTGGAAAATTCAGGTGGTGGGAAAGGAAAAAAAGATGAAGGGGAGATGGGCATCCTGCATCACCAATTTCCATCAGAACTGGGTGAGGGAAGAACGCTGAAGATTGGCACTGATGCACTAGCAGGGCAAAAAGCCAGGAGTGCAATGGCAGAGACACGTCAGAGCTGTTGTGCACTGGGGACACCAGGCATGGGACAAGGCCAGGAGTTCACACCTACCCCCAAAGTCATCAGAACTACCTGTGGCTTAACTTTCCTTAAGGGACATTCACTCCTGCGTGTGTTGCAGACCCAGCATAAGGAGGGCTGCTGGTGGGACTTGACACTCAACCTCGCAGAAGAAAACACTTTAGTGCAGGGGCATTGAATAAAAACACTTGGTCTTCTTCCACAGGGAAAATCCTCCTTTGGCAGAGCTCCCTATGTATGTGAATGGATAAGGCTAGCTGTCCATCAGAGGCTCCACAGCAACAAAGCTATGTGTCCCACACAAGTGCTTGCTGCAAAGAAAATCCCAGCAATGCAAAGCAGCTCAAGAAAACTGGCCCCTGCCGCAGCCCCAGCTCAAGCACAGCAGATCCTGCTGCTGGGGTGTGAAGGGGATGGTTGTGACAGCATGCTAATTCCCAGGCAGCTGGAGCAGCATGCCCGCGCCAGCCCGTCCTGCTGCCTGATCCAACGCAGTGCTCTTCTGAGGAACTCGGCTAATTGCCGGAAGAGGCATATCAGTTACGCTTCAGTAAGACGTGGGCAGATTTGCACGCTTTGCCTATAATGCGCCACTAATTTCGAGTATAATTTATTCTTGTGTTCTCTTTTCTGGCAAAACACCCTATTTCAACATACTGAACTTTGCTAATTCAAAGTTTGCACTTGTATGTGTGACTATTGCTTATCCCTATTGCACGGTGTTGACAGCCCCACTGGTCAAACACTTACACAATTACATGGATTATAACAAACGGGAGAATATGCTGCCCTCCCCAAAAGACTTTAGCCAGCTGGCTGGCTAAGGTGTTGCTTGCCTCACGAGCTGCAGTACCATTCTGTACGTCTAGAAACAGAAGAGTCTAGACAAGGACCAGGTATGAGCTGCACTCCCTGAACGGGGGCTTGCAACATCTGTATTTTATCCCAGCAATGCTAATACTGGATGAGCTGAGGCAGGTCAAGATAGACATCACAAAGTAGGTGTAAGTGGTCAGTGCTCACAATAGAGGCATCCCAACGGTGAGGCTGGGACATGTGCTGTTTGATCTATCTGTGAATGATCTGGAGCAGCAGTGAGGTAAGAAATTTTGCTGAGGATACGCAACTAAAAGAGTACTGGAGAAAAGAGCAGTCAGTGGGGAACTGCATATGGCCCTTACAGGGCTGAGGGATTGCGCAGTAACATGGCAGTTGAAAGTCGGTGCAGATTAGATTTAAAGTGATGCAGGGAAAACAAATCTTAAATTCATATATGAAATGATGGTTTCTGAATTGCATTAAAAGGAATTCTACAATTCGGTCCTAGCAAAATCAGGAAAACTGCTTATTAATACTCAAGAGTGAGACCTTTGGACTATCATAGACTAATCCACAAAACCATCAGCTCAGTGCTCAACTGATCAAACATTAGGGATTACCATGTAAGAAACAGCAAGCAAACAGAGAAGTGACCCTCATTAGACCACGGTATAAACTTTTGGTTCACCAGCACTTTGAACAGTGCATGGTCCCCTCCTTTTGAAAAGGTATCTAAGAAGAGGGACAGGTTCAGAGGACAGCAACAAGATCAATTCATAGCAACTGATTTTTTGCCTGAGGAGGCTGAGAGCGTTCACCTTGGGAAGGAGATGTCCAAGGGACATCTAATAAAGGTACACAAGTTTGTGAAGGACTTGGAGCAGGGAGTTAGGAAGTGACTGACATGGACTTTTCCACCCCAAGAACTGGGAAGCACCAAACGAAGCTGTAGGCAACTGGTTCAGAACAAAGAGAAAGGCCTAATTCTCCTCACAGTCTGTAGAAGGTCAGTAGAGAAGAGTTTAGACAAGTACAGGGAGAGACTGAACAAGCACCTGGAAGAATGATCTATTGAAAGTAACTAAAGAGTCACAAACCACATCCATTCATGTCAGGAAATCCCCTGAGTTCAAAATAGTTGGAGGCTGGAAAAGTAATCAGTGAAACACTATGAAAGTTTGTCTCACTCTTTCTCTTCCCTAGGTTTCTTACTATGATTTTTATTGGAGAAAGGATACCAGATAATGTTGAGGCACAAGTGTAATTTCCTCCTCTCCAGCA
>NW_010168498.1:39134-61221 GCF_000695765.1 Mesitornis unicolor
ATCAAATCCATGTATCCCACCACCATCTCACAAAACAGGCTCATTTTTGCTCATTCCCTGGAAAATGCTTCTTTTTTCCTACAATCCTTAAACATTCCAGATAATAAATAAGAATAACTACAAGTCTCACTTTGCGCTTGGGACACACAGTTGGGAAAGGGTAATGCTACATTTCAGTCCAAAAATGTTCATATATCTTTTCGCATGACTGTTTAATGTGACACAGAGGTGCAATCCCTCATCTCTTAAACATGAATTTCTCCCAGTCTTTTTCTTGGATATTCCAACCATACAAATAATAGTAGCTTTTTAGGGTCCCTCCACCTTCTTCATACTGGAGGTTTGTTCCCTAACAGGAGGCAAAGCCTTTAAGTAATTTTTTTTTTAATTGAGTAACAAAAACTGCTCTTCCAAGCTCAGAATGTGGTAAATCATTAAAATGCTCAGTTTGGGTGTGTCGCTGGGTAAAGACTCCCACGCACAGACTGGTTAGAAGGTGAGCAGTGCTTGCTAGACTACCTGGTGACTCACCACTGAACGCATCATTAATCATATGTTACAGCATGTCTGACTTCATAGAGTACTGTAGGTGGTGTGAAATAATCTTTGAATGAGTTCAAGTTTTTTCTAGCTTTTATGAGGTTACAATGCTTCAGACTCCAAAAGACTCAGCTGGGCAGGAAGCTGTTGAGGATTTGCTATAGTAACCTGGGCTGCACTTCCAGCACGTCAGGTCTTGGCTCAAAGCTGCTTCTTTGGAAGATCCACAAGTTTGACATTGGCTGGAGTTTCTACCTCTCACCGATAGTGATACACACACATAGAGATGGCTCGAAGCAATGTGTGGGCAGAGTTGAATTTTGCTCCCCAAGGATGAGGGGTAGAGTCTGGCTAGTTCCTGTGAGGGGATGGGGTAGGATCTGGCTGGGAAAGAAAGCAAAAAGCCAGGACCACTGCCTCTGCTGGCACTAAGGAGATAGGTGGTGACTGCTACTTCCAAGAGGACCTCTCCTACCTTCCAAAACCAGACACAGATGCCAGATACTCTGACTTTCCTTCTCGCATGCCTTCTCGCACATTCTGGCACAGGCAGGCAACAGGACTGTGGGTAGACAGTCCAATGCCGCAGGCAACTACCGATTCTGCCAATGCTTGGAGGTATCTCAGCATCGGCCCACCAAAGGACTTGAGGTTCCTCCTCTACCAGTCCCTTTTGCAAGCAGGGCACTGATGAGGCTACTGCAATGATCCAAGAGAGCAATCCTTGTGTCATGTAAAAGGTAGGGCTCCCTCCACACCCCACGACTAATGAGGTAAATAGCGAAGTCTTTGACTAGCCAAGTCTGACACTTACGTTTCATCTCTTACCAGGACCGCATTCACACAAATGACATTTTTAAGCTATGTAATCCCTGGCAAAGCAAGTTACTTCTGTACCTTGAGGTAAGTAACTGTAAATGCAGCATCCTGCCAGAGGTATGGCACAGACTGATCTTGCCCTGGAACAAGTAGTGGCAGCCAACACCTCCTACCTCGAGGTGTGAAAAATCTTGCTGTGCTGCATATTAAGGGCTCCAGAGCCTTTTGTCTAGCAAGACCTTTTAATGAAATAGGACACATTAGGGCTAATTCTGTACAGGAAGCAATGTTTGAACACTAATACCCAGAAGTCACAAATAAAACACTTCACACGTCAGGTGGAAGACTTTCCAGTATCCTGCTCCAACCTCTTCGGTTACACAACAGGCCCCTTGAAAACAACCCTTTCTCCAGCAAAGACAGAACCTGAGGGCTGTGGTGCACCTGATTTGATTTCATGAAGAGTTTGACCCCAGAAGGAGGCATCTGCATGAAAAGAGTGAGTCATGCCATTTCAATAATGGGCAAAAACATTGCTTGAGCAGGCTTTGTACACTCGAACCAGGAGTAGTCTCACTGTTACTATATTTACTGAACTCTGCCAGTTAAGTGGCACACCATAATGACAATGGTTTCTGCATGTTAAATATATTCAGAAAGGAGGTCGTTCTGTGTTTCATGTTTGCAAATTGTAGTTTACTCCCCTACACAGGATGTACAACAAGAACTATCCAAGAAACAGCTAAGAAACTTCACACTGAATGCTCTATTTTCAACTACTTTGTTTAGCATAGTAGAAAATAATTTATTTGGGTTAAAGAGCACATTCAGTATTATCTGAAGTTGCTTGCACTTTTTGGAGCAAGTAATTGAAAACAGATTTAATGTACTTCATACCAGTCAAATGTACTTGCAGGGTCTTCTATGGATCTTGCAGATTCCAGCAGATTCTAGCATTGCCGAAGCCCTGAATAAGAACATCCTTTACCTGCAGACCTAGTGAGGCAGTTGCATTTTTAGCTCTGCATAACACACCTTTGCTCTCAGTTGGCGGTGCTCTCCCTGAGGGAGAAAAAGCGCTTTGTTCACTCTCCGCACCACAGTTCTTCTCAGACCACCTACAGGGATGACAGTATCAGCTGCATTATGCTGAACTGGTATTTACAGGAGTGCTTGGTGGGAACCACATCTTAGGGAACCTCATCAGCAGCCTCTCCACCCAGCCACATGCTTACAGCAGAAGCCTGCTCCATTCACCACCAAATGACAGCAACTGCCAACTACCTGATGGACTCACATGGAAAATTGTGAGCACAGTGTTTTCTGTATTCTCAGTTGTGTTTCATTGCAAATTAGCAGCTGGAAACAAGGAGGAGTGAACTCTGTGTGAGCAGCCAGCTGTCTGTAGAGGAGTTTGGAAACCTCTGATTATACATTTCTGTAGCACCAACGAGTGAAGTGCTGGCCCATTGCACACTTGGGGTTGGCTGTACCTGGAAGATTTGAATTTCAAGCCATCTGGTGGTGTAAGAGCCAGAGGCCACACACTTCTGTGGCAGGACATCTTAGAAAACACCTGTATTTTAGATGCCACAACCAGGTAACTCTAGGCAGCAATGGGTCATGTTCTTTAATGGCCAGCAGTGATGATGATTTTAGACTGATGCTTGTGATATTCTGAGGCCTTGCAGAAGCTGGCTGCTTTCAGTGCACCAAAAATGTCCACATAAACAGACAAACTGGTTGATGAGAAAATTATTTACCTTTTGAAGTGACAAGTGGGATGTTGGTTTTTTTCTTTTCAGTGCACAATGAAAAAGAATAGTGTGTTTTCGTTTCACTTGAGCTTTATTTTCAGCAGGGGAAAACCATGAAAACATGGGCTTCAAAGTGCTGCCAAACCTGTTGGATGTACATGTGTACAGCACCAGGGAAATACTGAGGTGCCCAAAGTACAAGGATCTCCAGACCTGGATCCACATTTATTTTCCTTTCTTACATACAGAGACAGACTTAATGTAGTAGCAGCTGAAAACCTCACACTTTAAATCTCACAATTTCGCTTTGTAACATCCCCACATGGGTGGCAGTGGTGCAAACGCTCCGTATGTACTCATGTGGAATTGAAGCACAGAAAACTTAAGTGCCCCGGTAAGGTCCTATAAAGATCACGGTGGGAAAAAAAAAAAGTGTTAAAAATCAGGTCTCTCACATGCAAGTTTTGTGCTCAAACCAGTGGACCATGCTTTTCCCCTCTTTTTTCCCTGGATCTCCCAAAAGCCTTATCTGCTGCCCCAGCCACAGCACTGATGCAATGGGAACCCACAACTCGCCACATCTTGCAGCACCCTGACAACACGATTTTGAAAGTATATGACATCCCTATTACTGTTTCAAGAGTTCCTCCTGAGGAGCCTTGCCATCACATGCTGGTGTTGGCTGGCCCAGCTCCACAGGAACCAGTTGTCCCAGAAACAGGTTTCGCCCTGGGGATGCATCCTGGAGCCGTGACTCAATTAAAGCACAAATTAGAGTCAGTGGAAACTTGTCTGAGGAAGGACTGAGTAAAAACCACAGGGTCAAGGTAAAACAAGCCATGTGGATCCTGAGGAATTAGCAAGAAATGCTGTGATCCTGGCAGCACTGGGAGCATCATGGAAAAGATACAAAGTCAGTAAGAGCTGAAAATGGTTTCCAGGATCAGGCCCAACATCAGCAGTGTAGATACGATGGCTGCCAAATCCCATCAAAATGGCAGCACCCAGTACAAAGAGCCCAGCCATAGAACAGAGATAAGAACTAGCAGCCCAGGAGGGCTTGAAATTAATTTCTCTTTAGTAAGTCATTGGGTAGCAGCAGTTGAGAAAAAAGATGGTATGGGTTCAGTACCAAGATCTCTCTCATTGATTCCTGCTTCAGACCAAGGCTGGTAGTTAAACTCACACTTTAAAAGTCTGAAGTTAGTTAGGATTAGTAGTATTATTTATCTGAGGCTAGTACTTCAACTAGCCTCAGATAAAGACAGTTTTTAACTAAATAATACAAACTAAGCACCCCTTACTGTATTTACGGATATAGTCAACAAACCCTGTAGTTCAACTACACTAATAATGAGATTTCCTAAAAGCAAAACTCCATAGCATTTGAAGGCTTTAAGGATGTTCTTTAGAGGTTGCTTTAAGTCTGGTTAATATTTACATTTAATTTCTTCAACAAACCTATTTCTTGTAAAATCCAAACATGACCAAATAGAAGAGAGTACTGAAAGATCACTAAATGTGGAAAAAATTATCCTAGAGGGAGTATGAAAGCCAACTCCCCAAGACTTCCTCTGCACTCATCCTGCAGACACAAAGAGACTGATGCTCTGGTGGCAAACACAAAGTGATGAACACTGGTCTTGGCTGGCATGAAAAGAAACTGCACATCCAGCCATCCAGAGCTTGTTTAGCTAAGAGCATATTAGCACCGTGGCTAGCCAAGACTTTATCAGTTGGAAAATCCCAATCATGAGTGCTGGCTGCAAGGGAAAAAAAAAAAAAAGAGAAATTAAATGAAATGAAATGGGGAAAGATCAGGCAGGACAAGCCTGAACATGTTTAGTTTGTCCTTCCTCTGCTACAATTATATCCTCATTCCTCAGAGCAAAAGGCAGTTCAAAGAGACAATAAACCCCTTTTTAGTCTTACGCTTTGCAGGAACATCACTGAAACGTTCCTGAAGTTGTTCCCAGAGATAAGGCGACAAAAGAAATTAAACCCTTCCCTACAGCTACCCTTCGGGAAAATACCAGCAGAGAAATAGAAGCCCTGCTTCAGATCTAACTATGGCATTCAGCTAAGGAAACAGGACTTACCTTAGTGGTTTCAAACAGACTAATTTAGTACATTGCTCCTCAAATTCTGCAGCTGCTTCCTTCCTTTGCATTGCAGGAATATTAGCCTCTGAGGCTTTCACTAACTTCATTTTATGGGATGGATAGTATTTTATTGTCAGAAAATGTGACTCCCTTTTGAGGTACAGCTTAGTAAATGCTTTAGTTTAGGTCCCAAGAAATATGGGTTGAAGCACTGTAGACCATAGGATGGCTTTGGAGCAGGCAAAATGTGAGGGACCACTTAGAGTGGCCACCAAACAGGGGGTTTTCACTGCTTTTCTTTAACCTTCTCATTTTGGCATAAAAGATGTAGGCCAATGGAGGGTCAGCTTAGCATGACAAAGAAAAGAAATAGAGCTGAAAGGCAGGGCTGGGGGCACACTCAGGATGGACCTGGGAGGTCTCTGAGGGCACACCCTCCCCATCCTGTCTCCCTCCCAAACCAAACGAAGCAAAATCGAAGGCATAGAGCTAAACGATGCCACGGGTATCAATTAAGTGGCAAGGGGAAAATTACTGGATTTGCAACTAAAAATACGAGACACTGAACAGCCACAGACAGTGGAATATTTGACAAGTGAAATCCGGATGGATTGTACCATGGATGGTACAGCCACAAATAAAAAGCTCCATCACCTATTACCAAACTGCCCAGAAACCACCAGACGCTTATGTTGGAAGGTTACTATAAAGTGAAATGACAGCTCTTTAAAAAATTAATCTTTAATCTACTTCACCAAGACTTTTAGAGAGTATGGAAATCGCCCTGCTCATCACCCCAGCTCTGAGGTCTGATTGCCAACGTACATTCACGTAACAGTAACAAACTTCAACACGGCACAGGACAGACAACTTTTCCGACCATAACTGGGCTTAATTACCCAACTGGAAAGCTGTAAATACTTCAGACTGACTCAGTTAGGGTGCGCTGGATTTTTTCCTGCCTTTCACTGCGTCAGGGATTTTCTTTTTACCCTACAGCCCTTGGGAAAGGGGCACATGGCCGCAGGAGTCAGCGGTCATGAATAATCAGGGTGGGACTTTTCCAGAACAAGGCAGTAATGTGAAAAAGTCTTTCTTCTGGGGTGATATTTGCATGACCAAGGGATGACATAATAAGTTCACAAACAAAAAAAGCTTTATACCTCCATGGTGGCTTTGGAAATCTCAGTGCTGCCTTGGTCCTTCCCTTCTGTGCAAAAGCATTACATTTTGGGGGCAGGAATTTAAGCCCCATCTGCACCAGGCCAATTACTATTTCTGCAGCCATGGCTTTATCTCATTCTTTCTGACTAACGCAATCTAACAACCCACGTTAGTGATGCTGTTTTATGGGGCATGACGTTTTGTTGTAGTGCTGAAGGGATTTATTTCTGCTCTGGGATGAGAGGCTAAGAGACAAGCAGGGGCCAGGAAGACAAACCTATTTGTATAGGAGCTCCACCAGTGTATGGCTGGAGGCATTTCCAAGAGGCAAGGCCAGTGCCTGGACACCAGTGTACAGTGACAGAGCAGAAAGAAAGGTTACAAATGGTCTTGCCAAAGAGGGAAAAAGCAGCAACATGTCAAGACCCTCTCCCAGAAAAAATCAAGCCGGTGTGAAGACACTTGGGAGCTGCTGAAAGAGCCAAATTGAAAAGGAGCTGCTGAACTGTAGCCAGAGAAGCTGCATGCCAGGACACATCCTTGCGAAGCCAGCCCAAGCACTGTGAGTACCACTGGGGCACCAAACCAGGGCTGGAAACCCAGCCAGGGTGTAAAAACTTGGCACAGATGCTCAGATTGAGGCAGAACTTATGTTTGGCTTCCAGCATGGGCAGTTCACCAGATATGGACTCTGCTGAGAGTTAACTGAAATGCATTTGAAACTCTGCACAAAAGCCTTTAATTTGCAGGTCGTTTGTTTTTAAGGAGAGGGCTGAGAGGTGATCTAAGGAGCCAGAATCAGGTAGTTCAGACCCCTGCAGAAAAGAGTCCAGGGACTTTCAGGGCTGTGAAGCAGGCACTACAGGAATGATGGATGCTGGATCAAGCCCAGCCTCCAAAGCCTAAGGGGATTTGCTCATGCTGCCAGGAGCGGGGAAACCGTTTCTCACCAACATAGGAAGTCAAGTGCTTGGCAACAGGGGAGGCAGCTCTCCCACAACTCCGGTTACACAAACAGCTGCCTTCTGCTGGGTTTCAACATGCTTCACTGCTCCAAAAATAATTTCCTACTTGATTTGATACCATTAGCAGGAGCACAGAGTGCAGCACGAATGGTCATGCCACTTCATGCTGGATCCAGCTAGCAAAAGTTTCTAGCAAAAGCCCTGATTTCTTTTTTTGGCAGAGGGCATGATTACATAGGAGGAAAAGGTAAGTGGGCTGGTGGCGTAAGTCCTCTCCTCTTCCTCCACAAAGGGTTTTGACGCAAGCTTGGATGAATGCACCTGCCACCTTCATCTTTCCAGGCCTCTTTCCAGAGCTGAGATTTCCCAGCCCTTACAGCTCATAACACTTATGGCATATAACCAACACTCAGCAGCCAAGCAGGAATCAACGCCAACATAAAGTTCAACGATAAAGTCACTGCTTGGTGGGCAATCAGGAGCTGTGCCGGTACTGGACAGAGTTGCTGGAGTTCCCCCACAGCATAAGCACCTGAAAGTAATATCACATCTTCTTTCATTCCCCACTGGATATCTTTGTGTCCCCTTTGGTAGCTTGTTGGAGTAATCCCAGTCCAGCTCAGTGCTTTGGGAACAGCAGCACTTTCCATTTCTAGCTGGACTGGAATTTGGATAGCAGATTTTGCCCTAAGGTGCTTCTGATTTCCTGTTCCCTGTTCCCAGCCCAGGCATCTGCATGCCCCTTTCCAAGGGCCTGCCTTGGAGGGACTCCTCCAGGAGCCTTCACAAACAGTGCTTCAGAAACTTCAAGAAGTACAGAAAGTTAAAGATGCCAAGGCTCAGCACATTAGCATCACACTCCATAGCCTGTGGTACCACACCAACAGCATGGTACCACAAACCTCCCAACTCATGGCCTTTCAAACAGGTTAGCTGGATTCTTCCAGATCAAGTTCAAGTAATGTTCAGCAAAGAAATGAAGCAACAGAGTAAAACTCAACATCACCCAGTAAAACAGTGGCTGCAAAGTGGGATTCAGAAGCTGATAGCATGTCCACAAACTCAGCTATTTTAAGGCAGTACAGAGTGCACACTGATGTGAAGGGGGACTCCGCAGCAGAGTCTGAAGGATTGGTTTAGTGTCTGAGGAAGCTCTGCGAGGTTTTCCAAACCTACCTGGCTCAGAAGAAGAAATCCTTGACAGTATCAGCCAAGTAATTTGGTGCTGCCTTTCTCCTCCTCCTATAATTTGTAATCAAAGTTGTGCAATGGCATTTGTTTATGCTTATATGTTTTAAGTCCAAAGACACCACAAGGGACTATTTCGTATGATCTGCACCACATAAACCTTACCAATCTTTTCTTTCCACAGTCATTCTTTGAGCCACACAACAGGTTACGAAAGATACCCCTCAGCCATGATTAGAAGAACAGAAGGGGTGATGAACCCCTCACTGCCTTTGGAGAGCTTGGACAGAAATTAACCTTGAAAGTTAAAGCCATGAAAAGAGAGGAAAGGTTCTATAAGCAGTCCTGCACAGGACATAATGCCAGGATGACACCTGCAGCTTTCATACATGAGGTCAAATATGCATCTGAGTTGACCCATATGCCAGGCGGGGCCCCTCCTGTCACTGTCACAATAGAAGGGAATACCCTGTGGAGAAGGTGGCTCCTCAGCTGCCAGAGGACTTGAGCCAGGCTGGAGGACAGGACTGGTGGGAAGAGTGTGCAAGCTGGTTTCCATGCTCAGCTTACCCAAGTCTGCAGCTGCTGTCGCTCCCACAGCCCAAGGGAGTGCAGATAAGCGGCAGTTCAGCTTTTCCAGACATAGCACAATTCCTGTTTACAGCCTCTGGGCTAGACTTTTCAAAAGAAGCAGCTAGGTGTCTATTCTTGCAGGAAACCAGGTGTGTAAACAGTTCAATTAATATACCCAGCAAACTGTGCTCTAGCACAGCAAAGAGGGCTAGTGGAGACAAGCCAAGAGCACAGGAGCTGAGGAAGGAAAGTACTTTTAAAGAATATGCCTAATTAGAGACGGACCTAGGCCAAAAGTTCATATTTGAACACCTGGAATAGCCCTGGGGAGCAGAATTGTAACCTGAACCCAGATCCACATTTTGTAACTCACTCCTCTCCCAAATAAACGAAATCCCAGCCCCAGACCCAACCATCACACTGTCTCCAACAGTCAAAGCCGGCCTTCTACTCTCAGTCGGGTTTTGGCCAAGCTATTGTGCGTGGCTACTGGTGCTCTCTGTTCCTCTTGCCCCACACTGCCCAGTGCTCTCCCCAGGGGCCCACTCTGCCCCACTCCAGAGCTAGCTATTGCCACTTGGCAGCATAGCCCTGGATCACTGACTCGAGGTGGAGATGCCCATTTGGTGTCTGATGGCATGTCCCCATTTGCTCCAGCGGCCATGGCATCCCCGGCACTGTGACCAAGCCCTACTTCTCGCTGCACTGCCTTCTCCCTACCTCGCAGGCTACAGCTGCAGGTCCTGGCCAAAGCAAGAAGCCTGCCCCAACACACACCCAAGTGGCTCCACTCATGCCTGCAAGCCAAATATTGACAGCGACCCCCAGTTTTGAGCCAAAGACACAGTCAGAGCTTGTTTTGAAGGGCATAACCTCCATAAGGGGGAAGGCCCCCATAAGCCCTTGCAGAAGTGCCAATCTCCCTTTTCTTCCTTACAGCTCACTTCTCTAGGACAGAAAACTAAAATTGACCCACATCTTACCATCTCTCTTGAATGTGTTTTTTTCTTTATAACAGAATCAACGTTTGGCAAAGAAAGGTCAGCCCCAACCCCATAAAACTGCCCTGTCACAGGCACGTCATGCATTTCAGACTTGAAAGGCTGAGTAAACATTTACTCTTGGTTGGCTCATTTCCAAAGTTCAGAAACAGATACTCATCCACAAAAAAAAGAGTGCCCGAGTGTGCCATCAGATGGCTTCATTGCCCCGTTATGGCATGCCATTTGCATTCCTGTGCTTTCACCCTCACAGGCTGCTGCCATTGCCCGACGCTGGGCTTGCTGCTGTGTCCCCTTCTCAGGGCAGACCTGCACATAGGTGAGGCCTTATCTTCTAGCTGGATTATTCTTGGTAGGTATCTGTCAGTCATTTTTGCATCATCTGACCTTGGGTCCTGCTAGCCTGAGGTAGGTGGCTAATGCACATGGCTCATGATTGCTTTTCTTTTCCCAGTGGGCACCCAGCCTCTCACCAGCACAGAATGGGATGAATTGACACAGCTGAAGAAGGGCAAATGGGATTTGCTTACACTGGATGCTATAATAGTCAGTGCTTGTTTGAGAAACCTTTTGAACAATTTAGCTGCACTGCTAGTCAGAGCAGCTTTGTGCCACAAATGTACTTTTCTAGTTATTGCAAGTTCTTCCCTGCCACAGCTGAACCTCTATCCCCAAGAAATAAAACAACTAAAAAAATAATAATCAGGCTTTATACAAAAGCACAGGAAAAGCTTTATGAATCCTTCAAGGGCTAAGAGACTTTGTCTGAAAAGTGCTTGCTACATAACACCCAGGCAAAATCAAAATGATGCAACTTCTGGTAGGGTGGACAGATTACAATCAGGCAGTTAGACATCCCAGACCATGTAATCGCATGCAATGAGAACATGCGTGGGTGTAGTGCAAGGCGTGAGCCTGGTGCCACAAACCACAGGCTCCTCCGGTTACCTTAAAGGAGTTCTTCAACAAATGGTTTCAAATTTCTTTTCTAAACGTCAGTAGGTCCATCTAGAAATAGGTCTCTTTCTGCCATGAAAAGTAAATCCTGGCAGACCGGAAAACATCCAGGACTACACTGGAAAACTTCAGCCATCAGAATTGATCCATCATCTGTCTCATGTCCAACAGTGTCTGGACAGTCGGAAAGAGACGGGGAAGAAATCCATCTCACACAATACAGATAATCTGTTATACAGTTTTGTAGCAGGAAAGAGCCTTTCTAAGCTTCTGGAGGAAGTAAGCTTAAACATCTGACACATGAGCATCCTCAGCTTTAATAACCATTACTGTATTTCATCCCCCCTTTTTTGAAGTCTGAGAACAGCATTTAAGATTCTGGCCCCCTGTAAGCATTGCTCAGGTGCTCCCCAGAAGGCTTTTCTAAAGGGATTTCTAATTATTTAGGTTTTTTTAAGGAAATATCCTGCAGGAATCTTTTAGGTTTCTAGAAGTTTTCTTCCTTCCTCTACAAATTTCTTTACTCAGAGCTTGATTTAAAACCAAAGTCAAAGGAAACACTTCCAGTGACTTCAATATGTCTCAGAACACACACCTTCAGGTAAAAGAGAAATGAACCAAATCCCATAAAAATAAAGATGGTGCATATTTCAAAACGATTCACAGTGCAGTTTTGTAACGAAGTAATTACTCCAAAAGTTTCAGCCTAGAATATCAGCCAATAAAGGAACATTTAGTGAGACTAAGAAAGTTAATGCTACGTACAGACCACAAAGGATTAGAGGTATAATCCCCTCTTGACCAAGAAAAATAAATGACAATTGAAGCAACAATTGCTGGAATAGCAAGCAAACAAGAAAACGACACATGCACAAATATATTTAAAGTTTTCAGATCCTGAACTACCCTAAACAGACCATATTTCCAAAAGTACTAAATTCCTATGGTCTGAAAAGCCACATTAGCCATCCCCAAGTGGGAAACTGAAAGAAAATTGCAGTCACTTCTGGAAAGAGGTATCGCTGTGCTTCTGCTTTAGTGGACAGTCGTAAAACAGAGCAGAGCCCCTTACGCGTTTATAAAGCTCAGGAAAATATTCTAATGAATGTATAGGGTCTGTGCCTCTCCCAAGCAATAGTTAATTATGAGACATGCTACTCCTCCAAAGCTGCTGCTCCATATCCCCTCAAATGGGACACAACCCTACAATGCATGCTGCCCTGCCCGCTGCAAACACCAGCTGGGCAAACTGGGAGTGCTTCTGCATGTGCTATGGCACAGACCCCCTGCAGGCTCAATGCACAGTGCTACGTCTCATGCACTGATAGACCCTCACTGTGGTGTTTGGCCTCTCAGACCACACCATTAGCATTGCCTTCCTCTTAGGTCAGCATCTCTGCTTGCCAGTGGTGCTTAAGGGCATTTGCTGCACCACAGGGCTCAGCCTGAGCAGTTGGGAGCTTGCAATTTGAATGCTGCAGAGAGCATTTCTGATGCTGGAAATAACTTCTCCCTGGGTTGCGATAACCCAGGATTTGTCAGGTTAGAGAGACAAGTCCCAGCAAGTGCTGAGGTTAGCCTGGAGATGGCCATTCAGAAACTCCTTTGCCCTCTGGCTGCAATCAGTGCCTGGATGCTTCACATACCTTTGACTCTCACTGGCTGGTGAAGTGGCTCTGAGCAGGGTTTCATAAAGAGACTGCAATGAAATGAAAACTCTGGGTGGGGCTGTGAAGCTGGCATGGTTCATGCAAAGGTCACACCCTTTTTATTTCCATCGGAGCATCCTGGCCTTCACACAGGGCTGCAGTGAACTGGCACCCTGCAACAATGGGGCATTGCATCTCCCCATCCACCCAGCAGTCTCTTGCACGTCCCATCTATTTAGCAGCAACAGCCAAGAGGAGCACTGGGAAAGGTTTAACACCCAAACCCAAACTCCTCCAAAAGGACTGCTTTTCCATCCATCCTCTACAGCAGCCATATTTCAGGCTGGAGGAGAACAGGGGAAAGCAGCAGCAGTGGATGTGCTGTCCCTCTTCTCCTCTCCACCACAGATGAAGGTCCAGTGGAAATGCTACTTCCTTCCAGCCCATGGCCCTTGATGTCCCAATCTTGCTGCCTCAGGTGCCCCAATGCATCTTAAAAGCACTAAGTCTATCTCCTGCAGAGCTTCACCCCTCAGTTCCCCAAGTACTGATTTCTACCAGTTCACCCTTCACATGGCAGACTGGCACATTTCCATTCATCCTGACCTTCTCTCCCTCCCTCCCTTGTCTGATAGTCCTTCCCACACCAGCACCACATCCTTCCTGCCCCACGCTCACCACAAGGCTGGGTTCATTCACCAAAGCATCAGAATGAAACATAAACGTGACCCTTTGAATCAAAGGAGTAGGAGATGCAAAGGAGAGAGCTGTCCATTTGAATGTGTGTGTGCATGGCTAGGGAAGGCTGTGTCACCCTGTTTCCCTCCAGGTCATGGTCGTGCTGGGCTCAGCTCTGCAGCCCTGCACTTCAGACCCACCCTCTGGTGGCCCCATCACCACTGAGCTCTATGGCTGGCTGAACTTGGTTTTTTTCTGCTGCTTTTCTGAAACAGCAAAAGGCTGGCACTTGCTTTTGATAAACAATTTAAAAAGAAAGAAATAAAAAAAATAGGATGATAACTGTGCTCACAAAAACTCTGCTTGGTCAGGACACCAGAGGATGAAGAGAAGGACTCATCCAGGAAAAGCTGGATGTGCTTCCCCAAGGTAGTAGCTATTTGCATGGGCACACCTCATGAGAGTCTGCATCGCAACGGCTACACAATCTAATTAGCAATAACTGTATTGGGAGAGGGAAGGAAAAACCACCTCATTGCCCCATATTATGCATGAGAAACACTGGTGCAGGGATCAGGATGACTCACTCACACTGTAGGAAAATCGCAGCAGGGCCAAGCCCCAAATCTCAATTCAGGGTCTTAACTACAGCCTATTCTGTGCTTTCTGTTTTCTCTTAACAAAGAAAACAGTATTTCCCCAGATTTTGATCCCTAGTGATACTGCTGGATTTGCTGCCCAGTCATGAAGTATTCCAGGAGTGGGAAGAGCAGATGGAGCTTCAGTGAGACATGAGCAATTACTGCCTTATTTATTTTGCAACCTGCACAGCAAGGGTCATGGTCAGCCCTGCAATGCTGCCTCTGCTAGTGAAACCAGACCCAAAATGCCTTTCCATAAATTTACAAGTTTTGAGGTGTTTTTTTTCTTTTCCTCTTTTCCTTTTTTACATTTATTACTCGGGGCTCTTAAGCCAGGCTTGACAAGAAAAATCAGCCACCACCTCAACACAACCTTGCAGGAACAAAGCTAACAACCAACCAGACAGGGCACTGCGCTGCACAGAAACCTAATGCTTTCAAAGCATCGTCTGAAGGGAAGAGTGTTCAAACATTCATAATTGTTCAGCAGAGGTAATTTCATAAACACACATGCTTTGATTGCAATCTAGCCACCACGCGCACAAAACATGGTTTCACTCACCTGACACCCCCTCACTTTCTGACTCCAGGCATGGAGCGGTGAGGCAGGGCAGCCTCCCCTGTGCACAGGCATGATGGAAGCTACAGAAGGCAGCAGGGAAATTTCTTTAGCTCTCCCAGAGATATCGTCTATCTTCTTTATTTCCTAACTGTCTGCCTGCCTGGGTAACTACTGTCAATCCATGGAGGGGCACCAGGCAAACCATGCCAGGAGTCACTCTTCACGTGGCTCTGGTGCCCGTCAAACCCTCTGCAGCCCCCAGACCTCAGGTCTCCATCCAAGCAGCACAAGCCAGCCACATGAGAAAGTTCTGGATACTTTCTCTCTTCCCCCTGTGACCACACCCCCCCCCATTTTTTTCCCCACATGTTTTTTCATCATGGTTTCCCTGGGAAGAGGAAGCAGCCAAAAGAGCAGAGAGTGTGATGGGGAGAAGGGGTAGGTGGGCATTCCCTGTGAGCCAGCACAGCTGCACTCACAGCCCTCCCTCCAAAACCCTGCAGAGAGCAACGTGTGATAAAGGTTTCGAAGGAAAATGGGAAGCTCCTGACAAGGCTGAGGAAGGGGATGCCAACCAGCTCAACCCAAGCCCAGCCCTCCTCAGCCATACTCCATACCCTTGAGGGCAGCCACAAGGCATGGGCTCTCCCTTCCATGAGCTGCTGGCTCCTGCCCTGAGCCCCACTCTTCCTCCCTTGGGACAGGGCCCCACCTATGGGTGAAGAACCAAAGAGGAGCTCTTGGCCCCATTAGTGTGTCTTCCTTCACTGAAGTTCAGACCAGGGGTTGGAGGGAGAGGATGGAAGAATCAGGTTTACTGAAGGTGTTCAAAGGGGGAATGGGGCACATTTGCACTGTCAGTGTGGTCTTCCAAAGTGTAAATAGGAAAAAGCCACTGGACCCAAATATAAAATTGGTGGCCTAGGAGTGGTAGGTGGTATCAGGTAGAGGTTTGTGCGAAGGAAGGGCTGGGGACGAGCTTGCTCCAGACCTGCCTGTTAAGAGAAGACAGCATAGACAGGAGAAAATGCTCACAACCTGCATCCTGGTGACTTCTGGTATGTTCACAACCTAGCATCAAACTACAGGACTGTGACCAAAAGTACAATGTGTTAGTAGCAAAACTAGTGCTCTGAGACTTAGATGTGAAGTAAGCAGAAAGCTTGTAAGGCAGACTGTTCCCTGGGCCGTTCCGTCCTGCTTCATGAGGAGCTAAATGGTTATGTAGAAGTGCCTATGCCTCCCCATCAACCAGAGTCTGAACAGCCTATTCAGGTGTAGCTGTCTCAACTGTAGATGTCTAAGATTAGGTGAACTCCACCCAAAGTGCACTGAGGCATCTCTTAGGTTCAACAATAGGTCAAATAAGTCATCAGAATTAGAAAGTTCTGGTGCTGGGGGTAGAGGAGAGGAGAAAAATGGCCTAGATCTGAACTCTGAACCAACAAGTTGTGGAAGGATGAGGTGCATGACCCTCTATCCAGACCTGGTTAACTTAGACCTTACAGACATAATCTTTGTGACCCTGGCTTCCAAAACTAAGATTGTTGTCATGCAGAATAAATGAGAAAATGAATCTCTGGATCCTGTTTTGTTTCTCATAGAAGGCTGCAACTGAGGCCCTCTGCACCTTCCCTAATCCATTAGCTCCTGGACAAACAGCCTGTTCACTATCCGCTCCCCATCTCTCCCACGGCACCACAGAGCTTGACCAATGGTGACAGACAATGCTGCAGCTCGTGAACGATTTATTGGCAAGCAGACACCACTCCCTCTTCCCAAAGTCCCTTGGTACAAAGGACAAAGCAATGCCTGTACCAGCATCACCAATCCACGCTGCTTGGCCAATTGACATCATCCCAGGTGGAGAAATACCAGAGTTTCTACTGGAAGGGAGCAGAAGCAGCTCCTGATAGCAGAATGCCCTGCTTTGTCCTGAAATAGAGCACAACCCTCTCACCCTTTGCCATGTTCCCTCCCGCCTTCCCAGCTCCCAACTTTCAGCCCTTTCAACACCCACAGTCTTTCCAGTGTGCCACAAAGCAATGAGAAATTCCCTGCCAGAGGACATTGTTCAAATGGTTTACTGAAAAGAAATGCAATTCCCTACTCCAGGCGAACAAGCTCCTTCTTTTCCCCTTGAGGAAGAAGGATAATAGCACAGCCAGGGAAAAAAAAAAACAACCCATCCCCAAAGCCTGCTGTAGTAATTTAAAATAAGAGACCAAAGGGGTTTGGCCAGGAAAATCCCAAGTTCAAAAGAATAATTGCTCCAAGAGATTTAAGCCTAAAGCTGAGTCACTAAAATGAAGAAACAACTTCTTGTCTGTAGAAAGCATGGGTCATGCAGCAAAGCTTCTATATGTCCTTGTTAGAAAGAAAGAGGAAAGAAGCCAAATGCAATTAATCATAATCCCAGAAGAAAGGATGAAATCTCTGTAATTAGATACCTAGGCTCATCTTTCCACTTTTGAAGACTAATCCAGCTGCCTTCTTTCACCCTTCACCCACAGCACTGCCACAAAAGCCTACTATAATATACACCATACCACTGCTCTCCAGGGGTATACACTTACTTGCAGCCTGTGGTCCCCAAACAGCTTTCCAGTCAATGTACAGGGAGGGGGGAACATGTGCAGAGCACACAAAGGTCCTTTTCTTAGGCACCTTTTGTGGATGAGTTGTGATGGAGTTTGCAGACTCACCAAGAACCTGCAGACCTCAGCTGAGCTACAGGAGTTATTTTCAAGCTAGGTATTAATTAAAAAAAAAAAAAGGCATACAAACATGAAAGCACTTTCCAAATGATTAAGATTACAACTGCTTGTGTTAATAAATTGGTGTACTGGGAGCATGGCAGAGTTTTGGTAGCATGGGAGGGGCTACAGGGGTGCCTTCTGTGAGAAGCTGCTAGAAGCTTCCCTGGCTCCAAGTCAGACCTGTCTCTGGTTAAGGCTGAGCCATCAGTGACGGTGGGAGCACCTCTGTGATAACAGATTTAAGAGGGAAAACAAGAACTGCTGGGAACCTGCAGCAGAGAGAGGAGTCAGATGTGAGAGACACAGCTACGCAGACACCAAGGTCAGGAAAGAGAGGAGGAGGAGGAGGTGTGCCGGGCCCTGCAGCCCGTGGTGAGACAGCAGGCTGTCCCGCTGCAGCCCATGGAGGTTACTGGTGGAGCAGAGATCCACCTGCAGCCCAGGGAGGACCCCACACCACAGCAGGGGGCTGTGCCCAAAGAAGGCTGTGACTCTGTGAAGCAGTGTGTTCCGAAAGGACTGCACCCCATGGAAGGGACCCGCACTGAAGCAATTTGTGAAGAACTGCAGCCCATGGGAAGGACTCATTCTGGAGAAGTATGTGGAGGACTGTCTCCCGTGGGAGGGATCTCACGCTGGAGCAGGAGTCCTCCCCTGAGGAGGAAGCAGTGGCAGAAACAATGTGTGGTGAACTGACTGCAACCTCCATTCCCCATCCCCCTATGTCTCTGTGCGGGAGGATGTTAAGAAGTCAGGAGCAAAGTTGAGCCCAGGAAAAAGGGAGGTTGGAGGAAAATATTTTTAAGGTTTGGTTTTATTTCTCATTATCCTACTCTGATCTGATTGGTAGCAAATTAAGCTTATTGTTTTCCCCAAGTTGAGTCTATTTTGCCCTGGTGAGTGATCCCTCCCTGTCCTTGTCTCAGCCCACGAACCTTATGTTGTATTTTTCTCCTCCTCATCCCACTGAGGAGAGGAGAGAGTGGCCACATGGTGCTTAGTTGCCAGCTGGGCCTAAACCATGGCAATTGGCTTATAACTGATCCTCGGGTGGTGTAAATTTGCCTGACCATCACCCTGACCATAGAAAACACGTTCTTCACACCTGTATGCTCTATTTGTACAGAGGCGAGTGGACAGGGCTATATACTAAGATCAAGGTGTCCAACAATTAAATTTCATATGGTGAAGCTAGGTGGCAAGCAGCTCCTTGATTTGCAAAAGGCAAAGCCACATTTCACAGATGAAACATATCCAGGTCTGACTAAAAGTCACAATTTCTTTTTTACAGCATCATTCAAAGTTTTGGAAAACATGGGGGGAAAGTGTAGTACTTCAGAGAGAGGAAGAGGAATGGCTGGAGCTGGTGGCTACGGATTAGGAGCAGAGGTCAGGATCAAACAGCCATAAAATCCCATGCAAATCAGAACAAGTCATTCAACTTCCTGGGGCTCGCTTAATAAATGTGTTGACAAATATTATTCCAACAATGAAAAACACAACAGACGAGCTCTTTAGGTCAAGTACATCAATGGTAAATGCAATACAGTGGAATAATACCAAAATGACATCAGCATGAGGAACTCAGACCAATTTCTACTGTGTCTCTTGTATACAAACCACTGCTAACATATGAATAGAGCTGTCAACAACAGATGGGGAATGCTGGCCAGCTCTGTGGTCAGGGAGAGAGAAGAATGCAGAGTAGATGGAAATCTCCAGCTTTGCTCTTCCATGACATGGCAGAAATACTTCTTTTCAAAGGCTGAAGATGGAGTCATTCTTCTATGAAAAAATGGCAGTAATTATGCAGCTCTAACTGCAGCTAGAGCCTTCCTGTACAAATGTGGGAAACAGGGAGGGACGATTAACAGCCAATGTGGGATATGGCAACAGGGCCAGAGAGCCTCGAGTACGTCCATAATGCGACACCAACTCCTTTCCCTCCAGGTCAGTGCTGCATAGACAGCCAGAGGCACTGGGAGTGCTTTGGGGACTATTTCATCGCACAGAGCTGTCTTTGTCTGCTTGGGCTGAATAACCACTCACCATCAATCTCAGCCGAAACACTGAAAATGAGTGGGCTGCTCCTCCAGGCTTTACACAAAAATCTGGCAGAGGAGCTAAGCACGGTGTCAGAGCAAAGGTGGGATTTGGCTGTGGCAAAGGTGGCTACCAAACATCCAGAGTGGCCTCCCTTGCGCAGCCTTTCAGGCTGGAATTGCTGTTTACAAAATCAGATCAATCCTCTGCACGTCAGGGTGGTAGGAAGAGTCCTGCCAGCATGCTGAGGTTTGAGTCTTGTTAATGGGAATTCCTACCATAATTCCAGCAGGATGCACAGATTCTCGTGGAGAAAACCAAATACTGCTGGCAGACAGACTGCTTTCCCCAGTTCTGCAGTGGGACAGAAGAGCAACCCCAAAACCACTGCGATGGGGTGCTCCGGCTGCCAAGCATGAACTGCGAGCCGAAGGTGCCCTCCACTGGATGGAAGGGCAACAACCCCCTGTGATGGGAAAGTCAAAAGCTACGTAGTGTTTCAGGTGCAGGTCCCTTACTTTCCCATAATTATGGGCAACATTCACTTTTCTCAGTGTTATGTTGCAGGCACAAAACGTAAGGACCAGAAACTTTCAAAATAAGCAGCAACCTGGGGAGTCTGGAAGCATCCCGTTGTATGACAGCACCAACCCCCAGCATCTAAAAGCTGGGCTGCATTCAAGCATCTCTGACTAATTAATGGAAACAGGATTATCTCCCACTGCTAATTTTTCTATAAACCAGCGACTACACATGCACATGCCAGAAAGTGAAACCCCATACATTTTTGCTAGATAACAGTGCTACTTGAATGCTGATGCTTAAATACCGGCATATAACCAAAGATGATGCTAAGAACGGAGGTAACCTTTACTTTTAGACAATTAACAAACGGAAGGGATACAGTCACCATATTTGACGAAAAATAACACTAAAAAAAAGGCACTCATAAATACTATATGCAACTAAAAGGACTTTAAAATTCTGAACTAGTTAATATTATGTACACTTCCAATTTTCATTTTATGTAACCATATAACAACTACAAAACAGATCCTCCTAGCCAGCCTCAGATCAATTAAGCCAACACAGAACAGGCACCACACACAAGAGAACTAAAGAAAACCTTTTCAGGTTTCAAGTGAGAGGAAGAAAATTCCCGAGATTGTCTGCAGCACTTAATTTGACCTAACACTGCCAAGGTACAGCAGGAAACAAAGTTTGCAGGGGCTACCCTCTGAGGCAGCAAGGTTTAAGCCTTCTCCCTAATTAACCCTTGCAGAGATTTGAGACGCAATGTAGCACCCCTCCAGCACCCGCACACAGGCGGACACAAGCAGGGGTCAGAGAGCAACGCACGCAGTGCTTGTGGCACTGGCAAAAGGACCACGAAAACCAAATCACCGACATTTGACGTAGAAGTTCATGCAAATTAACGGCTAATGAGGCAGCGCCGCTGTCCCAGCGCGGGGCTGACGGGCGGGCCGGCGGCGACACCTAGCGGACAGCGACACCTAGCGGACAGCGATACCTAGCGGACAGCGACACCTAGCGGACAGCGACACCCAGCGGACAGCGACACCCAGCGGACAGCGACACCCAGCGGACAGCGACAGCGGCCCCTGCCAGGACAACCTCAGTTCCTGAAAACCACAGCTTCCCCTAATGATGCTTAACCTCTACCCTACGATGTAGAGCAGCTCTAATGCTCACAAAGGTTGGAAAAAAGTTTTTTTCCATGCTAACCTGAATCTGCAGAACCAAGTGCCCATCATAAAAGAATCAGAGCAAAATAAATACATCTTCAAAAGGGATTTTTTTTTTTTTCCTCCACCGGAGAAATGCTGGGGAATCTTCCAGGAAGATTACAGCCACATGCACTTCCCTGCCTCCAAAGTTCTGTGACACACCACATCTTTTGAGCTTCCTTTACTAATAAAGATCAGAGACTGGTAAATTCAGTAAAATTAAGCAGCCCTTTCCTATTGCAGCACATAAGAGAAGGTGACAACTCACTACGATGTACCAGACTGTAGAAACCAAACAGAGAAGTGGTAGGCATGTGCTTCGTCTTGCTGTGACAGAGCTATACCTCCTCACTCTTTTCCCCCACTGTCCCAAGCTTGCTTTTCCCTTTCCTAAATTCTTGCTCTATATTGAGCATCCCTCAAGCACACCAGTTTCCCCACGAGTTTCCTGATTTCCATTTCTCAGTTGTACACCACCATTCCTTAAAAGCAGGTTATGCAGTGCATGCTGCTTTTCAGTACACTCAGCTCCAAAATGCAGACAGACTCAATTTCTCAGTTCAACCTGGTTTTAAACCAATTTAAGTAGACAAGAAGATGAGATTTTCAACAAGGTCTCCTTAAAAACATTGAGAGTAGTCCCTCATAGCAGTATGGAAAACAAAGTTTTGAGTTCTGGTATGATCCTCTACTGCCACCGGAAGTAAGGTATCATCAAAAGCTGGAAGGGAAGCAAAATGCCCCGTTATCAGCTCCCTCAGTTGTTGCAACAAGAACACTGAGTAAGTGGGCCACTCACCCGAATTTGGTGGACAGGACACCTCCCAGAGCAGAGCCGATAATGATGCCTATTCCAAAGCAAAGACCCAGCTTCCCCAATGCATCAGCACGTTGGGAAGGAGTAGTCAGGTCTGTAATAACCTTCTGAGCACCTGTAGGGA
>NW_010168498.1:61252-80885 GCF_000695765.1 Mesitornis unicolor
TTTGAAAGCAGCTTGCCACAGGGTCTGAGCAGTGGGGTATACAACTCTTTAGACACCAGAAACAGTGCCTGCCACAAAATAGTCCTTGCAACCCCAGGGCAAATGCTCATGCACATGGCTGAGTTGAATTGGTTCAGCCCACCAGTTCTAGGAAACAAAAACACTCAAACCACTCAAATAAACCACTTCAAAGGTGGCAAGAAAAGACTTAACACCCCATCAACTTGAGTCCTCTTGCATGAGTTACACAGACTTGTAGTAGCTACAGGATGTTAATGGCTTTTACTAGAAGCATCTAGAAAAGGTCAACTAAAGCAGATGGATAACGGAAGGTATTATTGTAATTACATTTCATTTTTACTAACATAGTCATTTTATCAGGAGAAAGGGGAAAGCTCTCCTATAAAATATCCTGATTGCAAGAATGCAGCTGAGAAGTTTGGGATAGCATTGCTATGAGCAAGTGATTGTCACCCATATCTGGACGGTGAAGTCCAAGATCATATGGGAGGGGACCATGGGCTGCTAGCCCTGCTTTTGATACCAAATACACCTGCTGCTTCATGTTCTCACCATTTTATCCCTTATGACCATCAAATGTTCCTCCTGCATTCCTTTATGCTGTTGAGCCTCTTGACTTCCAGCAACATGAGCAAGAACAGAGGAATAAGGCAACAAAAGCAATTGGAAAGCCGCCCAGCCCTGACTGAACTTACCTGGTAGCCCATGCATGAACACTGCTGGCAGCCTGGAGAGGAAGAGGAGGGGGATGCTGGTGGAGATGGACATGAGCAGGAAGAAGGCACTTCCAGATGCACAGGAGAGAATTAAGGCTGCTCGGTTGCCAAATTGGTCTGCAAACCTGGTACAGAAATGGTACAAGGTTGTCAGAAGTGGGACCATGGAGGTCATTACAAGAGTGATGTACCCAGATGGATGGAGTTGCACAGCCATCTCACTCATTTATCCGCCACTCTGATTTATCTGATCAGATTCTCAGAAGTGCTCTGATCCCACAAGAGGATGAGACATTCACTGGCTTTGGTGTAGCAAAGGGATGCGCCAGAAGCTGCCACCGCTCAGCCCATTTCCAGACTCCTTGTAAGCACAAGATAATATGTGCTTGCTTAAGTCTCCTCCCCTGGTGTTTCAATAAGTAAATGTGGTTTATCTCAGAGCTGCTAAAGACCAGCAACAGGCAGGGGCAGTTACAGCAGGTCAGCTGTTATCTCTTCAGAGCACATAGCACCCTCAAATCTTACTTTGTGACTCTTAGAGTTGGTTCAGACCAGGGAATCAGGCAAGCTTATTTTTTAGTTCAGGTTCAAAGGCAATTGAAGTTACTGCAATTTCTTTCCGGAGGGTGTTCCAAGCAACATTTCTCATTCAGCATCACTTAAAGAAAATAAACAGGTAGTTTTTTATTTAAGTTCAATAAAGACTTCACAATAGCGACTCAAATTTTCTTCTGTTTGAGAGGAAAAAAACCCCAGCCAGATCAGGTTTTGGATCAGGTTTTATTCAACTCTAAGATATTTTAAAAAGCTGAGTTGGACAAAGTCCGAGAGTATCACAGAAAGCATTCTGAGAAACTGGGTCTAAGATGACCATAAAACAGGCCTTGAATAGTGTTTTTCACTCCAGTTCTTTCTTTCTTCATTGTATTGAGGTTGCATATTACAGTTAGCAGATGAATGTTACCTTGTATAGCAATTAGCTGTGCTTAGACTAAAAGAAACAACCCCCCAAAAATGCCAGAACTGGTCTACAAACAAAGCTAAGCATAAGTCATTAAAGTGCCTCATGTTCAGGAAGAGGTGCAGGTCAAAACTTGGCTGTTTACATGAAAGCCAGGGAAGTTTATATTAGCTGTTTGCAACCTGAAGACCACAATTCACCACACAGTCCAGGGCTTTTTTGCTTTTGTTACTTAAAAGTAAATTTAGTGCTTCATCTCGTGGCTGTTTAGGAACATCAAGCAAGAAGAACAAGGAAAACTGACCTAAGCCACACATTTTTCTCTGTCTTATTTCCCTTCTCATTTTCTCTTATCTACCTTCACACTGAGGTCAAAGCAGCCTCACATCTAGGAAAATCCTTCTTATCTCAAACTTACATTGCAGATTTTGGCTTCAATCTGGCAATATACACTTTCACTCCCATCTACACCAGTGGGAGTCGACACCCAGACAAATTCTGGTTTGCCATTTTCCTTTCCTTCAGCATCTCTTCAGGACATGCACAGAGGAAAACCTGATTTCAGATGACACCAGATCCAGAACAGAAATATTACTCTGGTTTTGTATATTAATAGAAAAAACATTCAAATCGGGCCCTTTGCACCATCCTCATTCTTAGGAATGCATTTTCTTCCAAGCTGCACTGAAAAATTCAGTGTTATTGCTTACAATTTTAAAATGTGTATTATGGTAGTGCCCAAGGGCTTTTAGAGATCAGAACCTTGAAGTGATACACACTACATACCAGAGGATCCTGTAGAGCTCACAGTCTACACCAAGCAGAATAGCAAATCCCATGCAGGAAAACTGAGGCACAACCAGCTCCATATCCGTTTAATACTTTGTTGTTGAGTAGTAGGACTGAGAAGAAAAGCTAGGTTTTCTCAGCCTCATTTTAGTTTCATATCACTAGATTACACTGCTCTTCCACTTTTTTCTGTTTTTTTGGGATTTCATTCGCCACCACTCAAATTTCTTTTGGCCATTTACATTTCATTAGGAACAGCAGCATGTGTCCCATGCTGAATCTGAATCTTTTCTACTCTTTTCTTATTTTGATATATGAGCTTACAGATGCATCAGCTCTTAAAGATTCGTACAAGTCTAGCTTTTTAATCAACACTGGTGTAAATATAATGAGATTGAGCTGTGGAAATAACATGAACCTTGTCCTGTTTTGAGCTAAAAAAAAAAATGAATACTCTATTTAGTGATTTTACTTTTTCAGTTAAGTCTCCTATAAGTGACTGTACTTTCTGAAACTATCAGCATGTTTTTCCAGACAGTGTCCACTTGTATTGGGTTGGCCAAAAAGTAATTGTGGGGTTTTTTTCAGGGTAAATGAAAAAGTGTATTTTTTGTGGGAAACAAAAACTGTACTGAACAATACAGTCTCCATTTTATTCAATTATCTTTTGCCATCTTTCAGGCAAAAGCCTGAAAGTTCAATTACCTTCAGTCATCTTTCATGATTCCGCGCTCAAAAAAGTTCTTATCATTTTCAGCAAAAACCAGTTCCAAGAACAATTTGACATCCTCAGCAGCAGTGAAGGCTTTATCATTCAAGATGTTTTGTAAAGAACAAAACAATGGCAGTCTGATGGTGCCAGGCCTGGTGAATGTGGTGGATGTGGTAACGCATCCCATCCAAGTTGCAGCAATTTTTGATGAGTGACCAAACTTGTATGTCTGTCATTTAGTGGCCAGCCCAGCTCTAAACCTCGACACCCTCAATTATTTTCTTTGACAGCTCTACTTAACATCAACAAATACACTCCTTTTTAGGTTTCCCTGTCACAAAACTTTTCTAAGGTTACATGTGGCTACAAAACATTTGCAGGATTAAGCTGTTATATTTTCCCCTTGCCCATTTATGAAATCTTCAAATATTTCAACAGGACCACGAAACAGAACTATTTTTTTTTAATTAAAGTATAAAAATGTCTGCCCTTTTTCAGCTATGAAAAGGGTCATGAGAATTGTTCTTACTTACCTTCCAAAAATTGGACCTCCCACAAGCTGGAGGACACCAAAGGTTGTCTGGAGGTAGCCAAACCCCACTGAATCCAAACCTAGGCTCTTTGCCAAGTACTATAAAAAAAGAAAAAAACCAACAGGTTAGGGGAAATGAAGTATGTTATATTTATGAATAAAGAGCTTAATGTCTGTGTGGAGAGGACTACAGTTCCAAACAAGCCCTTCCTTCAGTTCCGGATACCTACAGACAAAATCTTCATTGGGTCAGACACAGGCTGCTTAACAAAGACCAAAAGTCTCCATCCCACACCACCTACTAATGAAGTGATCAAAACCATCAATTTTGCACCAGCTGACTAATCTGATTCACCCTTTACCTTTGCAGTCCAACACTGCTGACCATATTCAGCTACTGCCAAGGGGGATGAGGTAGATTTTAAGTAGCTTTCCTGCCTGCACACCCTGCACCTGGGGCAGCCCAAGCACCACCCAGGAGATGACTGCAGTAAAGTCTTGGAGCTGCTGTTTAACTGAGCAAGCCAGAATCAATGCAAGCACAACACGGGCAAAACATTGCCTTTATTTACAATCTGGATGGTACACCCACAAATCGGGCTTGGAAAAAAACACAGATGCACACGCTGAAGAGCCGCAATCCTTTGGGGATTTTTACTTTAAAATTGTATGCTTAAGGGACAGCTAATTCATGTTTTTGCTTTGTGCCACCTTCTAAGAGTTTAAAACTTTCAGCCGTGTTCAGCTCTCAGAAGGTGTGAAGGTGTCCCAATCTTGCCTGCTTCCCATGTCCCCAACCCCCCTGTAATTGATTGGTGATCAAATACACTGATCTCCCAAAAATAAACTCTCATCCTACAGGCTCGGGGCACCCTAGGCTGGTTTAGTCCCAGAAGGAGGGAGAAGTTTGTCTCTGGAGGCACAAAACCAGTGGAGAGATCTCCCAGAAGGCATGGGCTCACCAGAGACAGGGGCGGACAGATGCATCATAGATCCAGAACCTCACAAGAGCAGGAAAGCTGCCCGGCGGAAAAGGACCTGGGGGTATTGTTCAACAGCCAGCTGAATATGAGCTGGCAGTGAGCCAAGGTGGCCAAGAAGGCCAACACCATCCTGGCTTGTATCAGGAATAGTGTGGCCAGCAGGAGCAGGGAAGTGATTCTTCCCCTGTACTTGGCACTGGTGAGGCTGCACCTCAAATACTGTGTTCAGTTTTGGGCACCTCACTACAAGAAGGACACTGAGATACTGGGAGGTGTCCAGAAAAGGGCAGTGAAGCTGGTCAAGGTCTGGAGCACAAGTCTTATGAGGAGTGACTGAGGGAGCTGGGGTTGTTTAGTCTGGAGAACAGGAGGTTGAGGGGAAACCCTATCACTCTCTACAACTACCTGAAAGGAGGTTGTAGCATGGTGGGGGTCGGTCTCTTCTCCCTGGTGGCTAGTGATAGGACAAGGGGTAATGGCCTCAAGTTGTGCCAGGTGAGGTTTAGATTGCATATTAGGAAAAAAAGTTCATCACTGAAAGGGTTGTTGAGCACTAGAACAGGCTACCTAGGGAAGTGGTGGAGTCACCATCCCTGGAGCTATTTAAAAGATGTGTAGAAGTGGCGTTTAGGGACATGGTTTAGTGGTGGAGTTGGCAGTGTTAGGTTAATGGTTGGACTCGATGATCTTAAAGGACTTTTCCAACCTAAATGACTCTATGAAACCAGAGAGAAGAGTCCAGTAAGTGAGAAGCAATGATTCCCACTCGCAGCTGGTTTACTACACCCTCAGAAAAACGTACCTCTGATCTGAAACCTCTGATTTCTGCTGCTTTTTTGTTGGGTCACTTGCCCACTGCATGTAAGAAGAGACATACTACATCAGCTTCACCCAGAGTCATCAAGCCAGGAAAGGGATCTGGGTGCTACTGCCGTACAAACAACCCAGCTTTTACTGCCTAGGCACACCCTGAACAATCACAGCCTGCCTGCTAGGTAGGAATACAATTTCCTCTCTCCCGCTAGAAACTCTCTTCTGACTTTGATGGAAAACTACATAGCCTGGCACTGAAGGCAGGATTTTCTGTGAAGCAGGACAACCCATACTCACAGGCATGACTCCTATCTGCATGAAGAGGAAGGTCAGCTCTAGGGTTGCAATCAGGTAGGCAACAAGGATCACTTGTCCTCTCTTGACCTCTCCTGAGTGGTCGCTCTCCCGCGGCGTCTCACTCCTTATTCCCGAGGCTTCTTCCTCACCTCCAGAGCTGGTTTTTGCGTTCATGGCATGCATGGAGTGAGTTACTGCAGGCTGACAGATGACACGAAGGTGCTTTCTATCTGGAAACACGGAGCATAGGTAAGGTGCAGAATCTGTGCGTACAGTTCAAAGCTTACAGTGTCAAAGGTGCTGAGTCAACACACCAGAGATTTTTTTTTTTCCTCTCTCTTTCTTAGTTTTGGGTTTTGTTTTTTTGCCTCCCCTTTGCTTACTTGCCAAGCAGAATCAAAGGTAAACACGCATCAAACCACAGATCTCATTCTTCAGCCTTGTCGAAGGTGGGCTCATTGCTTCAAAGACCATCACAACAAAGACCAGGGGGTGAAAGCGGACATTGCCCCAACCAAAAGCACGTGACAAGCTCTTCAACTCTTTAACTGTTTCACTCCTTTCACTCTTCTTGCCTGTGGTGGCTCAGAGGAAATGACTGTTTTAATTCTTTCTGAAAAACACTTTGAATTTATTTTTGGAAGTTGCAAGTAAGGCTTACAGAAGAACAGCTATTTCCAAGTCCTCATGCTTCTTGCAGCAGATTTATACATAGGTCTTACATGCCATTAGACTTGCTCTCATCATCACCTGTAACTGAGCCCTTTTCCCTCCTTCACCAGGTGCTACAAATTTATAGAGAACCTGAGCTAGCAAATGTTCACATATGGCTCCACTCAAACTACAAATTAACAGGCAGTGGCAAAAACATTTTAAAAAAGAGTAATAAATCCACACAAATCATGAGGCTGACTGCAAAATGGGGAATTAAATAAACAAGACTGATTTTGCCTTTGAGGGTTTTGACTTTTTTGCTTGCTTGTTTACTTAGGGTTTTATTGGTTTGTGTGCTTGGTGGGGGCTTATTTGTTTGTTTTCTTACTTGTTGAAGCCTAGTTGACCATTATCTTTATTTTAAAGAGAAAAAGAAAGCAGAGGTCCCAATGCCCTAATTTGTAGAATCATAGGACTTTTGGTAGGAAGGGACCTCAGGAGATCTCATTCACCCTCTGGTTTGAACACATCGGCTCAGCTGTGGCTTTTTCTAGACAACCTGCAAAAATCTCCAAGAAAAGAGATTTGCCCTTTCCCTGAGTATCTGAGAAAGAAGTTTTTCCTAATGTCCAATCTGAAATTCTCAAGCTGTGGCTTTCTCTATTGTCCCTCATAGTGTCAGCTGCGACTACCAAGAGTCTAGCTGCATCATCTCTAGAGCTGCCCTTCAAGAAGTTGCAGGTGGCCAGTAGATCACTCCAGCTTCCTCTTTGCCAGGCTGAACAAGACCAATTCCCTCCACTTCTTTCAAAGATGATGTACTCTAGACTCCTGATCTTCTTGATAGCCCTCCCCTGGATCTAATTCAGTTTGTCCACAACCATCTTGAACTGAGAGGCCCAGCACTGGGTCAGCCTCACCAGCACCAAGCAAAAGGGAATAACAACTTCCCTGGATATCCTGGCCATGCTCCTCCTCAAATGGCCCATTATGTCGTTTGCCTTATTCCTGATGAGCGTGCACCATTGGCTCACACAGCATCCCCATCACCCACAGTCCTCACACTAGGGTTACTACATGTCCACCCAGTCCCAAGCTCACATTGATGCAGGTGGATATTCTGCCCCAGGCTTGGGGCAAAATGTTGCCATTTCAACCTGTTGAAAACCTTGAGGGTTTGGTTAGTCCAGCTCTTGTATTTCATGCAGACCCTCCAGCCTGAGACTGCATCATTGACCATGTTAGCCAGTCCCTCTAACTTAGTAACAACTCTGTTCAGAAATGGAGGCTTGACTCGCTATGAAGGCTGACAGAGACTTATCAATACAGGGACATGCAGACATTTGCTGGCTTGGATCCAGAGTGATTGCCAGGGCTCCTAGGTTTCCAATCAAGCCCAGGGAGAGGGAACTGTAAGATCTCTGGGTGAACCTTTTTATTCAACACATGTTGCCACAGAGCCTCAGGACTTGGTGAGGGCTGTCAGACTCTGCCTTCTGGTGAAGGAGGGGGAAGACCAAAGGTTTAATCTTTCACAAGGGGTGGGTACCATATCGCTGGAGGCTGCACAGAAACAACCTTTCACAAACTCAGCCACAGCATGAGTAAAAAAGCACCTTTAAAGAATGACTTTCCTACAGCAATATCAGCTCTCAAACAGACCCACCTCACAACGCCCTAGAAGTCGTATTTGTTACCGAAGAAGGAAGATTACCCAGCGTGTATCCCAATTTAGCAAAGAATCAGTGCTCAACATTTGGTTCATCTCAGTGCAAAACAATGGATCAGCCTACACTTTGAATATCCTGCAGCACAGCACCAACATCATCACTCCCTGGTTTGTGCTGGACAGGCACAATGTACAAATTACCATCATTGAATAGAAGAGTAAAATTAATGACAGAGCTCTGTTTATGGAGGTTTCAAGACAACTGAAAAAGCAACTCATGCAAATGCAATTTAAAACACTGCTTACGAGAAATGTTGCTGACTTGGACTTGAAAAGTGTCAGTATTTTGACTGGTGAGTTTGTCTCAGCAGCAACTGAAAACAGATCCCAGCAAGGTGACTGAGGAAAGCAACAGCTTGCAGATGCAGCCACTCTCCACCAGATACAAGCTTCATCCTGCCCGGGGCATGCAGCACAGAGAGCTAACCAGCCACATGCTCTCACTCAAATTTAACTTCTTTCTACTGGCATTGACAAGGAAAATGGAGTAAAAAAAAATAATAATTTAAATTTTCAGCCTCTGAGGCAAAAGACACAGTTCTGGGAAACAGGGATGTAAACTCAGTGCCTGGTGTGGCAGTTACCACAGAGAATGAACTACGATCACCCGACTTGGTTCTTGTATATCACTTGATGCCTCTTGATGGCTCAGTGCCCAAGCCTGCTCCTTAGCATCCCAGATCAGGCTGCAAGTAAGAAAGTGCCCTCGGCCCAACTCAGCAATCCTCTTCTAGCAATAGTCTCTTTGGATAGGATCTCCTGATCCCTGCACTTCAGCAGGGACAGGACAAAGGGAGGAGGGTGGCAGTTTTAAGTAACCTTTAACAAGCCACGAGCCAAGCCAAGTCCATGCTGCCCTGGCCCCAAGCATGCAGGAATGAGCTGTGTTCTCCAAACTTGGCCAAGACGTTGGCAGTCTTGAGTCATCTGGGTGTCCTCCTGCAAGGTCTTCTGTGCAGGAACTTGGGCTTTCCTGACTTTCAGCACCTGATTTTTAAAATCTTGCCCCATAAATCAGTCAGTCTAGAGGCTAAACACAGCAGCATGAGCACCGATGGAAAACCAGCCAGTGTGATTGACACAAGGCAGATCCTCCTCCTCCCCTGAGTAAGTTTGTTTCAATATGTCTGCAGAAGCCAAAGTAAGACATAGATTAACTCGGTTCCCAGCTATGCCCCACTGAACATCACATTTGTAGCCATCCAGCTAGCAGCCAGTTCGTCTATACCTTTAGTGATAATGCACTATTAATGGCAGATGGCATAGACTGGCATTGCATTTTTACCTAAAGGGTCCTTCTGGCTCCATTACAGACTATACCATGGGTAGCACTCGGTCACTAACAAGACATCCTTAAAAAGCAAAGATTAATTTAAAAACTGGGAAGGAATAGATTATGAATAGGGAATGAATTTTCTTGGGTACGATAAATAAAACATTAAATGGACAGATATTCCAGGGACACTACAGTGAAAGCAAGCAAGGAGATAAATGTCTAAAAGAGAGATGAAACTGCAGATTAGGCCATTAGCTATGCATTAAGCCTTGACACTTACTCTCAACATTTTTGGAGTATTTACAGTTGCCTTTCCTGGTATATCTTTCCTGAGGCCTGTTTATCTGGTGATCTCTGGAAAAACAGTGGGAAGCCTGAGAACATATTTTAAAAAAAAATTATAAGACTTACTGTTTATGTTATTTGGGCAGAAATCTTTTCTTCAATCACTGGAAATGGGAGGCAAGGCCAACACATGCCTGTGGAGGTGAAATCCACTCACAGCAATACCAGCAGTTGAAAATGTTGGTTAAAAAAGGATAAATTGTGGGGAAGTAAATCCTGAACTCTTCTCGCAATTTGCATTTTTTTCACAGAGGAACCTTAATATGATCTGTAGCAACAAAAAATACCCTGGGTGGGATTCACCTGTCTGCAGCAGGTCAAAACACACTTTACAGCCTCAAAAGAGACTTGAAGAGGGATGAAAGTGCAGATGCCTGCCCAGCAATGAAGGGCATCTTTCAGGCCTCAAATCCTCTATGAATGTGAGCTGACAGGCCTCTCCAACTATGCAAAAAAAAGAAATCAATGGGATGAACCAAAGCCTGCTCCAGCACAGATCAGACACAAATCCTTGCCCTTGTGGGTATGCACCCATACCTACAGCAAGTGGAGAGCTGGCTGGGAATCTTGGGGAGAGAATCACTACCTCTTGGGTCCAGCAAAGCTTTCATTTCTCCTTGCAATGAGAAACTGTGTTTCTATGGGCTATGTGCTGGGGGGTGCCAGGAGGGATGTGAAGTGTGAATGTAATAGTTACGAGCACACCTCAACTCCCTGCCCAAGAAGCAGCAAAGACAACCCTTCTCCTCCTTGCAAGAGCATTGTGAGGCCACTGCACCAAAACCTGTGAGGTGTGCAGATATTCAGACTAAAAGAGACATAAAAACCCTTTCCAGAGACACAAGCCTCAGGGAGCTATCTTCCTGGTGATGTTTCTTAAGCTCTGTAATACAAGAAAGGAAATGGAAGAAATATCTTTAAATGATTCCCCAATAGCGAGAATGCTAAACTGCTGTAATGAGGGAAACCGCTCAACACCAGCCATGGTCAGTGGGAGCTGCTAGATCCACAGGATCTGGCCCAACCCCTCTCTTCCCCTGACCCCGACACCGAAAGAACTGCTCTCATTTGTAGTCTGGTGAAAGATTTATACAGTTAAGCAAATAAGAGCATACATGGCCTGGTATTGCCAAAATTATGTCCCACGATTGTTGACTGATTTATTCCTTTGTCTCTGTTCATGAAAAAAGCAGCTCACTAATGAATGGAAAAAGACTCCACATGGCCAACAAAAAAACCCCCATGTTTAGTTTACAAAATAGCACAGTCTTCAGGGATTTTCATAAAAACTACAGAGACAGTCCAAATCGGCAATGAAATCAGATTCCCAGTGGCTGCTGAGCTCTTTTGGCTCTTTATATGTGTGTATTAAATGGCAAAAAGCAATTATTTATAATTTGTTTTTATAAAATGCTGGTGTGCTTATTCTGCCTGGCAAATTATTTTGTGAAATGGAAAAGGCTATTGTTCGTTCTTGGTAAAGTCTTTGTTACTTAGCATATTAAACTGCAAATCACATTTTATCTGAAATATGTCTGGTTATTATTAACTTTTTAATGGTAAAACCCCAAAGCTCCAGCTAATATCAAGGCCCCATTTGATGCCCTGTAAACACAAAAAAAGGTTGAGACTCAGACAAGGGAAAAGAATTAGATCCTCCATGTCTTGCAGATGGGATTAAGACAGACACAGAGGTTTAGTGACTTCCCTGAAATCACAGAGGAAATCTGTGGAAGAGGCCAGAGTCAGACTTGATCATCCTTTAGATGCCAGTCCTATTGTTTAACCACAGGACAGTTTTTCTTCTCTAATATTCTGGAAAAATAAAACCAAAAGAGAACATTTCTGAATGCTGGAATTTGACAACAAAATATGCAGATGGGACAGAGACTGTGTCAATTGTAAAAGAGTTATGGAAAAATCCCATGGCCCAAATTCAGGAGTTACACCAAGAATAACATGACCAAATAGGAAGAAAATGCTCAGTTCTTTGTATCTATCCTGCCTCATCAGCTCCAGGAGGACCTCACTGGGGCAGGATCCTCTCATGCCTGCTCACACCGAGTGATTCGATCACCGATGATTTCAGATCAGCCAGAGGACTCACCTTCAGAGTAATTTCCCAGGTGCGGCCATGGCTGTGGCCCACCTCTGCCCCAAAAGCTCTCCTCAGCAAACAGAAACTCCTGAAGTTTCAACGAGTTGCTGCCATGCAGTGGAGAAGGGCTGCTGGGCTGCCAGGAGAACAGCCTTTGACCTTCTTCTTCAAGTGAAGACATCAAAAGCCAGCAAATGCCACCAGCCTTTAGTAGTCCTCTATGCTAGGATATTGATGAATTGGCAGGAAAAAAATAACTCTTCCCATAGTGAAAGTGCAGGTCTGTTGGGTGAGCTCCCTTCTGGGCAAGGGACGATCTCCCCCAGATCTGCCATTCTTCTTACTAATGCTCAAGCTATACTTGTTTTAAGCAAGCTTGACATGGCCATCTATGTACAAAACTGCGATTAAAGGAGTGGTTATACCAGCTGCTGTTGAGCAGGGTCCAGGCAAAACTGCACACACTAGTAAGCAATGCTGCTGGCCCAGAGGCGATGGATACTTCTGCCGCCTCTGTGGTTGTGCCTTCAGCTTACTGGCATGTTGGCATGACCAACCTTCAGAGAACTTGCTGCTGGATAATGGATGAAGCCGTGGGCTCCAAGATACACACAGTGCATTGGAAGTCCAAAATTTATAGCCAAAGAATATGCTAGATGTGACAAAATCGGATACACGCACACAAATAGAGCCTCATACTTAGCCTGCAATATGTAATATTTCATTCAGCTGGTATTATACAGCCACCTTCTGGAATCACAGCAATGTCTGGAATGCAAAAGCTGTTTATCATTTAAATAACATTTAAGCCATTATAATTTATATGAGAATTGTAAGTGATTGAGGCTGTATGGAGCTTCTTGTTGTGGTTTGCCATAGGAATGCTGCAGATTTCCTCTGTACACATTACATTCTGCACACAATGGGAGCCCCAGACATTTTCAGCTAATTTTGAGTCTCTTGCATTTACCAAAACATTTTCCTGTGTCAGAGTCAAACAATTGCCCAATTTATAACTCTCGAGCATTTTAGAGACCACCAGCAACACAATGTAACAAGAATCTCTCTGTCAATTAGCCTTCTGACAAAGCTATACACAACACACACAAAATACAGACATGTATTCAGTGTTTCTGCTAATGTATATTTCTACATAGAGCAATTAGAGAAGGGCAAAGCCTGTGTCTGTGAAACCTTGCACATCTTGGCCATGGTTTCCCTGTACAGAGAAGGCTCTGTGTTACATCCTCAGACAAATCCTTATCTGCTCAGGGCCTGGGGAGCCACGTGTCCCCTCTGAGCCATTTTTCTGGCTGCTTTTTCCATGTGGACTCAGAACCTGTGAGGAGCCAACATGGGATGTGGAGAGAAGGGGACAGCTGACACCATATGCAACTGGCTCCATCTGCTATGTGGGTGGGAAACAACCCTACATTGCAGATACTTGCTGCCCTTGGATGGAAGAGGTGGGACAAAGGTATCCATAACCACGCAGGGCTGGATTTAGCAGCAGCTTGGAGGTGGTGAAATCCCAAAGGTGGCTGGATACCTGTTGATACATCTGGACTCTAAGTGCCTTTCAAAGCCTCGCCCAAGATGTTTATTTTTTCCCCTCTAATGACTTGATTTCAGCTGAAGTCTTGATTGTGATTCGTACAGTCAGGGCCAACCCCTGAGTTAGCACTGTTGCAAGTCAGAGGACAGCACGTACTCCTGCCTGTCATCCAACTCACCTGGGAAAAACAGTTTTTAAAGCTCTAGAAAACACCAGCCCTTGGCAGTATTTGCTCTGCCAGCCAGGTCTGCATCACCTGCATCAGTGATAAAGGCTGATGCAGCTCTACTTGGGAATAATGATTACAATCTCCATTTTAGTTAGGAATACAAGAGGGATGATTTCACTGCTATGTTTTTGTTCAAACCACCAGAAGGCTTTGAAGACCCTTCACTGCTTCTCCTAGCCTTCCCATCTACCCACTGCCTGAATTCACCTGAGACAAAAGAAATCATATCTCCTTTGCTCTAGTTTGTTATGGACTTCTTAGCACTGAAGTTGGTGAGGGGGACCTACTAATGGCTCTCGAGTGGGATATCAGGGATGTCTGCAGCAGTTTGGGGAAAATTTTCCAGGTAGTTCAGTTAAACCAGTGTTGAAAACTGAATACAACTCTAGCATGAACAGATAGGTAAGAGGTGGAAAAGTTTCAAAGACACATCCCTACAGTCTATCTACTTTATCAAATGAGTAAGCCCCACTTCAAATACTTCTGGAACTTTGCTGTTAAGAGGCCAGCATCTGCACATTTCTTCTCTTATTTCCAGTTCCATCTTTACAAATATGGCATTTCTTCAGAGCAAAGGATGAGGATGCATTCCTAACATGTTGCAGGAATACACAAATACACAAAATAAACCCAAACCTGTTCAACTGTGTCTTTAAAGCACTCTCTCGAAAGCTCATTGCTTACAATAATTCTCCAGAATTATTTTGGAACAACTTCAGAAGCTATGAATGAAACTTGCCTCTCTGTGAATAATCAGAGCAAATTTTGCATGCTGTTAGGATCCAACTCTGGCACCAGAAGCAATTTAAATCGGGACAGGAGTAGCTCATAGAAGTTTTCCTAAGAGAAAATCCCTAGAAGCTATTTTTTAAAATATATTTTTAAATAATTTTTTAAAGCTTGTCCCCATTATGATCATAGGCTCACAGCCCCCCTGACTCTTTGTCACTAAGCAAAGCTATTAGCACTTGCCATGGACATACCAACAGAGAAGAAGAGAGAGACGCAGACCTTTCTGCAATTAGTGGCAAAAGCATTCATGCCCTGGAAAGAGCACAGGAAGAGAATTAGTGCTTCCAAACATGCCAAAGGACAAGAGTTTGCCAGACCCAAATGGAGCTGGCTGCTGCTCATGGGAGGGCTGGATGATGGCTGTGACCAGGATGCACTAAACATTTTCTGTTGCAATATTTGGTTTTGAGGCTTTTTGCTTTGATATTGCTGCCTAATTCTAAGCTATTCCTAAGGCCAAATGCAAGGCTGTCATAAAATAGCAATGCCTGCATAGTCTTGGGCTGGACTTGCCACTGTGAGAACCATTTGGCATTCATTGATCTTTTCACACTCTGGAGACGGTGGAAGTAACACAAGAAGAGCTTACTTGGAGCACTGCTCCCAGGTTCACATGTTCCTTTTCTGGAACACACAACTCATCACATCAAAGTCTCTATGCAATAAAACAAGGATTCATCACCTGGCTTTTCCAGAAATCAAGTGAGTCCTGCGAATTTTCAATCCAAACTGGTTAAGAACCAGTCCTGCCAAAGCGGCAATTGGACTAGAGCACCTTTGCAAATACGGTATTTGAAACAATGGAAGAGAAAAAATGCTACTAGGAAAAGGAGTCTATCCCAGCTCATTTTCCTAAAGCCAGCCAGCATTTCCTACCAGACAGCAGCGGGATTATCTCTGTCAAACTGCCCCAGGGAGGGTGCTAATAAGAAATTCCCCCTAGATTCCTACACTGACTGGGTCCTGGAGACTCCTATTAAAACTGGCACCAATCTACTCAACAGCTCTGCGCACGCTGTCTCCTCATTACCTTCAAGATGAACAATAAGGATTTATTCCCTTTATTTTTTGCCCAGCACACCCAGGGGAGTGGTGGGTTTTATCCCTCCCAAGTCTCAGCATATAAATCAGACAAATTCAGCCAGCTCTGAACACGTGAAGCAACAACCGCCTCAAATTGTGCTGGATGTGCCCTCAGAAGCTGTGGGATTGCAGAGCGGCCAAGGACCTCATTGGAACTGCAGGAGCAGGTCAGCAGAAAATCTTGCTTGATAGTTGTGGTGCATGAAGAGGAAAGGATCAAGATAAAATTTACAGGCTAGTAGTTAAAAAAAAACCAACCAAACACACTATTTTCCCATCTGCAAAGCAAGTGCATTCGATCTAGAAAGCAGTGAGACTCCATAAACATAACACCTCCAGATATATTTTTTTCCTTCCAGAGCAAACTCATTACCACTTGGCCACTGTCACCTGAAATGATTTCGCCTGGTTTATATTTTCACTTTGAATAACAATGATGACCAACTGACTCATTTGTACTCTGAAAAGAGCTGCGAGATTTGGATTACTTGGCTCTAGGCTGAAACCCCAACCCCAATCCACTGGGAATTTTGTCTCTGATTTCCATGCTGCCAGGATTTAATCTTCAGGTTCTTCATCCAGCTCCTCTTCTGCTTTTACTGGTAGGAAAACATTTGTTTCCAACTCGTTCTGTCATGACTATGTTTGATAATGTGGCTTATGGCTCACACTAGAAGTATTTGTACCAAGTCATTTTGAAATGCCTTTATGTGTGACTGCATGCTTGCTGGGGGATAGCGAGATACCTGCTATCCTGCACAGCATCAGGGTGCAAATGTGTCTTTAATTGTACTTTTATGAAATTAAAGTTTAATTGAGAGTCAGGTACAAGCGCATTTCTTCGTGTCTGCTCCTCCTGCCCTCACTCTGTCCAAAACTCACCGTACTTGAGACTCAGGTCTGACACCTGCAGCTCACTGACCTACAAACTTGTTTTAGCAATGCCTCCTGCAAGAAGTGGCAGAGCAGCTGGTAAGGGTAACTTTTAAGGCTACAGAATGGTGTAATGATTTTTCAACCTGTTCCCAGTGAGGGGGAAAAAACCACAGCTTTCTCCCGGCCTTCACCATCTACTAGAGGACACATGGAATCACATGTAACCAGAGTATTTAGCAGCATTTCTGACCACAGCCCAAGGTAGCAGGTCCTTTCAGCTTCTGTTCAAAACTTGAGGACTAGCATATTTTGAAATAGCTGTGTTGGTGGATGTAACGCAAACCACTAAAAAAACTTTAAGCCAGTGTTACCTATAGTCTTCAACCTGCTCTGTTAGGGGATATGGCACTTGGTTTCTCTTTAGATCTGCAGGATGCTGAACACTAGTGGGATTTGTGTTGACTGCAGTTGCAGATGGCACAAACAAATGTTTAAACGCTTCCCCATATATAACATAGGCTGATCTCCCAATGAGTCATAGCACTAATTGCTTTGCATGACATAAATCTGTTTTTAATGTGCTGCTGGGTCCAGGTATAATTAATTCCCTGCTCTGTAGGAATACATACTGTATTGCTGGAAGGGCAGCCTCATTATAATTAAACTGCTGTAAAATGAATGTGATGGACTTCCCCAAGGGAGCTCATCATTTTCCCCCTCTACTCTGCCCTGGTGAGACCGCATCTGGAATATTGCATCCAGTTCTGGGCCCCTCAGTTCAAGAAGGACAGGAACTGCTGGAGAGAGTCCAGCGTAGGGCTGCAAAGATGATCAAGGGAGTGGAGCATCTCCCTTATGAGGAGCGGCTGAGGGAGCTGGGTCTCTTTAGTTTGCAGAAGAGGAGACTGAGGGGAGACCTCATTCATGTTTATAAATATTTAAAGGATGAGTGTCACGAGGATGGAGCCAGGCTCTTCTCGGTGACAAACAATGATAGGACAAGGGGTAACGGACACAAACTGGAACACAGGAGGTTCCACTTCAATTTGAGAAGAAACTTCTTCTCAGTGAGGGTGACAGAGCACTGGACCAGGCTGCCCAGAGAGGTTGTGGAGTCTCCTTCTCTGGAGACATTCAAAACCCGCCTGGACGCCTTCCTGTGTAACCTCATCTGGGTGTTCCTGCTCCGGCAGGGGGATTGGACTGGATGAGCTTTTGAGGTCCCTTCCAATCCCTAACGTTCTGTGATTCTGTGAAACCAATCCCTGTGCAGGTTCACCACTGTTGGTCAACATTCAAAGCTTGCAGCAAAACTAAAGCTATGAATCTAGCAGGGGTATTATAAAATGATTGTTTTTCAAGATTAAGAACAAATAAAATTTTAGCACCGTGTCTTCAGAAGATTAATATGCTGAAAGCAAATTAAAAGCTGTAGGCAAGAAGATAAATTAATGAAAGAATACAAAGAAGAAGTCAGGGGGTGGGGTGGGGGAAGAAGTTATCTCATCATGCTGCATCATTGCATGATATCTCAACAACTCATTGCAGGGAAAGGAGGGAGCAAGCCCTGAGGGAGAGACAAATAAGAGGAGTGAATCCAACTTGGGGAGTGAGAGAAGGAACAGCCAGATCACACAGCACCATCTTACTTTGTCATCCACTCCTAGGGAGGGAACCAGCCACAGAAAGATGTGCCCTGAGGCATGCCACCCCTGCATGAAACCAGGTGTGTGTCTCAAGGTCCGCATCCTCTACAACTGCAATCCTTCTCTTGGATTTCTGGGGCTTGAGCTACCATTGAGCTAAGCCACTATTCATCATATCTGAAAAAGAGTGGCAGACTGGTGAAGTATCCATGGACTGGAAATGGGGAAACATAACCCCCATTTTTCAGAAGGGAAAAAGATGCAGGGAATTACAGGCTGGTCAGCCTTATCTTTGTGCCTGGCAAGATTATGGAGCAGATCCTCCTGGAAACTATGCTAAGACACATGGAAAACAAAGAGGTGGTTGGTGACAACCAACATGGCTTCACTAAGGGTAAATCATGCCTGACATAGGTGGTGGCCTTCTATGATGGGGTTACAGCATTGATGGATAAGGGAAGAGCAACTGATGTCACCCATCTGTTCTTGTGCAAAGCATTTGATACTGTCCCACACAACATCCTTGTCTCTGAAATGGAGAGACATGGATTTGACAGGTGGACCACTCATGAACAAGGAATTGGCTGGATGGTCGCACTCAAAGAGTTGCAGTTAGGGGTTCAATGTCCGGGTGGAGACCACTGATGAGTGGTGTCCCTTAGCAGTCGATATTGGGACCAGTATTACTTAACATCTTTGTCAGGGTCATGGACAGTGGGATTGAGTGCAACCTCAGCAAGTCTGCAGGTGACACCAAGCTGAGTGGTGTGGTTGATACTCCAGAGCCAAGGGCTGCCATCCAGAGGTACCTTGACAGGCTGGAGAGGTGGGCCTGTGCAAATCTCATGAAGTTCAATGAGGCCAAGTGCAAAGTCCTGCACCTGGGTTGGGGCAATCCCAAAATGGATACAGGCTGGACAATGAGTGGAATGAGACCAGCCCTGCGGAGAAGGACTTGAGGGTACTGGTAGATGAAAAACTGAATAGGAGCCAGCAATGTGCACTCGCAGCCCAGAAAACCAACCATATCCTGGGCTGCATCAAAAGAAGCATGACCAGCAGTTCGAGGGAGGTGATTCTCCCGCTTTGCACTACTCTCATGAGACCCCACCTTGAGTACTGCATCCAGCTCCGAGGCCCTCAGCATAGAAAGGACATGGAACCTGTTAGACTGGGTCCAGAGGAGGCCATGAAAATGATTGGAGGTCTGGAACACCTCTCCTATGGAGAAAGGCTGAAAGAGTTGGGGTTGTTCAGCCTGGAGAAGAGAAGGCTCTGGGGAGATGTTATTGCGGCCTTCTAGTACTTGAAGGGGGGTGAGGGCAAAGATGGGGAGGAACCCTTTATCAAGGAGTGCAGCGATAGGACACAGGGTAATGCTTTGAAAACTGCAAGTGGCTATATTTAGATTTGATATTAGGAAGAAATTCTTTACTGTGAGGGTGGTGAGACACTGGAACAGGTTGCCCAGAGAAGTTGTGGATGCCCCTTCCCTGGGGGGGTTCAAGGGCAGGTTGGGCAGGGGT
>NW_010168498.1:80916-81463 GCF_000695765.1 Mesitornis unicolor
CGCAACCTGGTCTGGTGGGAGGTGTCCCTGCCCATGGCAGGGGGGTTGGACCGGATGAGCTTTAAAGGTCCCTTCTGACCCAAACCATTCTATTACTCTGTGATTGTCAAGATACACCCGAACCCTAATTTTCACAGAATAAAGTAAATGCATTCTTGCATCCAGAAATCTTGCCAAGGAATCATACAGACTCAGAACAACTTGAAAAATCTAGAAAATTGTGAATACAGCTACAATATATTTTATTACTCTAGAAGTACTGTGCACACCACATAGATTTAAAATCTGCTCATTTCAGTAACCTGCTCTCACCTAGGCTGCAAGGGGCTGTCTGCAAGCTGCTGGTGTGGGGAGCAGTGTCCCCTAAACCTTACCCAGAGCTCTCTGGGCCAGCTGTGAGAAAGCAGGGAGCGCATTACTGGGTACAGCCCAGCCAAGAGCTGCTGAGAGACACCGAACCGCACCTGAAGTCCTGAGGTCAAATGCGGACACCCGCGGGAGCTGGGTCACGGGAGGCGGAGCAGGAAGACAACCGGCTGCCAAGGGC
>NW_010168498.1:81732-86826 GCF_000695765.1 Mesitornis unicolor
TCCCTCGGCAGGCCCGAACGCCCCGTCTGGTGCTGGCGAGCCGAGGGCTGGAAACGGGCTGAAGCGGGGAATGAGGGAAAGCCAGAGCACAGACATTTTATGCGTGGGTCGGTTTTCGGTCAGCTCGGCTGCCCGCGTTGCAGCTGCAGGCCTAGGGCTCCGGCCAGCACGGGAGCAGGCAGGAACGGGTGGCCAGAGGTGGGGAAGAGGACATGTCTGGGGTAATTAAGACTTGGTTTCATTTACTCTCCCTTGAAACTGTTTTTAAGGTCATTATCATCAGGATTCTTTAGACACCCTCCACTTTTTGCAAGCCTGTTGCTTTCATATTCAGATTTAAAGCATCTTCTAGTGTTTGAGTTGTTTGGGGTTTTTTTCAAACTCGCCTATTTTGTTTCCTCTAGGTGTGTGCTGAAATCCATCTGAAGATACTCCTGATGCACTTACCACTGCTTTTGGGCTTGTTTTTGGACCAGGCACCTCCCCTCTGCAACAGTCCAGGCCATGAACATTCTTCTTCAGGACTTGTGCAAGACTGTCAGCATTAAAAAAAAAATAAAATTGTTTACTTAAGAAACATGAAACCAAAAATAAAACCTGTGTAATGGCCCCTTCACCACATGCCCCCCTACAGAAAGTAGAAATAACCTCTGAAAAGCTACTCCAAAAATAATATTACAATGGATCAAAATGAAAGGCAAGAGGAATGTGAAAATGAGCAAAACACAAACCTCTCGTTTAATACAAAGAGTGGCAATGAACAGGAGGACCTATGAGCGTAGAGCATGACTTTCACAGAAATTATACCAACAGAAAAGCAGAGTGTGTAAATAAATGGAGTATTTAACTGCTGCTCAAATGTGATTACACAAACAGTCAGCAAAAAAGAGCCACCCTCCATAGGTGCATATAGTGCTAGCCCAAAAGGCTGTTTGGTACCCACCAATCCCAGCCTGATTTCCAATTTAACAGCACAGTGTCGGTAAGACTCGCTACACTGCAGAGAGCATCCTGCAAACCAGTCAGGCTTCCAATCAGTCACGAAGGGCCAGATGGCAAGTGGACTTCATCTAGTAAAACCACATGATGGAAAGTGAAAAAGAAGATTGTGAAGGCAGAATGTGATGGGCCGGTTGCACTGCAGATCCATCAATAGATTAGGCTAAATTCACTTCTACCTTTGTGCCACCCTAATGATGCGCAGCAGCTGGACAGCAAGGCTAGCTTTTCTTAACAACCACAAGAATATTTTTTTTTAAAAGAAAATTAAATTAAATAACGCATTTTTCTGAGATGTTAGCTTTTGCAAATTTTTTGGAATGCAGCAAAAAGGAATGCAAATTGAATTAAAACTACCAGAATTTTTTCAGGGTTCTGTTCAGATTATCTTTTTCCTATTTAACCCCTGAACTAGTGTGGTTTTGTCTAGCTATCAGCTCTAATAACTTGACTTTTTATGACCATGTCAAGAAATAGAAAATTCTGAATGTACATCAGCTTGAATAATTCGAAGCATCGCTTTGCTGGTGAAAAAGCCTTGATGAGAAGTTTGGGTAGTCTGTGATAACTTGAACTTTAATTGCAATCGGTTTATGTAAGCAGGATTCCAAAGTATCAAGCAAAATTGCCACTGGTACAAATGCAAAACTGCAAATTGCTTGTGATCACATGCACAATAGAAGAGAAGTGCATGGGAGATAAAGTACTGATTGGTCTGCGTCTCTACTAAAGCAATTAAGGAATAGTACATGTTCTGAAATGAAGCAATCACATGTTGATGGCACCGAAGAACCTTGAGTTAAACATTGTTGAGCGTATATGATAACAGTGTATTAAAGGTAATGAGAAGGGAGCCAAGCACAAACCTTCAAGCCTCAGGGGGCCCAACAACAGGTTTGCTTGCCTGGCAGCATGCTGAGGACAATTCCTGCAGGAGTTGTTCACCCAGAGACTCTCCAGAAGATGGAGGAGTGCTCCTCAGTGGCACCATGTCATGGGGACCTGTTTGGCTCCATACACAGACGTCTCACCACATCTTCTTTTCTGAAGAAGTTAACTTGGAGCTTTGCAAAAAGCCCTGAGCCCTGTCAGAATGACAGCACCGAGGTGCTCTCTTTTGTTACCTTCATAACATAACAAATTTCCTCGGTTACTTCTTGCTAGGTTTACAGTGCAAGGACCTTTCTTCCCCTATCTGCCATGCGATCAGACTCAGCCCTGACTCCGACAGTCAACCTGGACTCTTTCCAAAGAGAGAGAATAGTCAAACGCAATAAACCTTCTACAGTCGCAATCCCTTTGCAATGATGCACAAGCCATAAAGGAGTTTGCTTTCCCTCCCCTCGCCCTTTCAAAACAGAGGAGCCAGCAGGAATTAAAGTTATTGTTTTTTTCTGACATAAGCAGATATGACTTGGATATTTTGAGCAAAAATGTCTCATTCTTATGGGCCATTGTTCTAACCATAGCAGTAATTACTCCGCTCAGTGTTCTGGAGCAGGAATTTCTAAAGAAGCTAATGGGCTTGGTGGTTGGAGCTCTTGGGTAAGATTTTGTGGCTTATGTTAGGCAAACTGCTGGTTTAGAGGATCATAACATACCCCTCTGGCCTCAGAGTTCACAGATTCACTAAATTAAAAACATCTCTCCATGCAGACAGTATTTTCTCTTCGGATGAGCTGGATGCTCTCTATCTCCACACAGAAGAGAAGCATAGACACTTCTAGAACTGGCATCTGTGACTGGAAATTCCCCAGGACTATCACCATCAGCTTAAAACATAAGTGTATAATGGGGGGGGGGAATCAAAGAGATGGGGAGGATGGACAGTGAGGAAGATGAACTGAAAAAAAAAAGCTGGTAACCTCAAACTGGAGCTACTTTACCTCCCAGGTGAGCTGGAAGGTGAAGTGGCCTCAAATACAAGGCAATCCCTGAAAATACTTTCCCGTTCAAACCGCTGTTCCTTGCATCCCGCAAGCACTGCGTAAATATTGGCTAACCTCTGAAAATGGTTTTGAAGGACCACCATGTGGAGTTTGCAGAAGACATGCCCACATCTTGCAAATAGCAGGGAAGTTTGCTCGCTCAGCTTTCGGCGCAGGAATGTATAAAACTGAGGAGGCGGAAAACAGGAAAGGCGGCTGCTGGCCTCTCCCGATGCGGGGGTAGAACGGCAGCAGGTTCGCAAGGACTCCTCACAAAGAACCCCTGTCTGTGGGGACCCAGCCATTGCCATTTGGTGCATGTCTTGAACAGAGAGCACTTTTTCAGCAGGTTTCTTGGGAAACACGAGGCATTTTCTCCACATAGCACATTTATTTCTAAAAATCACCCCATTCTACATCCCAAGAGGTGCGTCTGATGGCTGCTGAGAGAAGTCCCAGCTTAACACTGTGCCATGTTCAACATGTTCCCCAATTGTCCCAGGACTCACCCCATCTCTCCCTGGCCAAACACTTGCTAACTCATGCTCACCTCCTGCTTCTTAAGATTATATGCTTTTAGTGATGAGGAACCAGGAGAGCCTTCTCATAACCTGCTCCCTGAATGATATCCGCTCGGCCAGGAGACTGCTGCATGGCCACCCTTAAGGGCCGTTTTGGGAAGAAAAGGACAATGTGGTAATATTTACCTAAAACCACTACATAGGTAGGTAGCTCACATAAGAAAACAAAAAATACCTGTTGAGAACACCACGTCTAAACAGGTATCTTTTAAAAAAATGCCTTCATAGATCCTAAAACACCTGTGCTACCATTTGTGAAATGAGAGTGGTCTGTCTGTACCATCAGTTGGCGAAGTCTTCTGCCAGGGATGACTCTATGTGTGCCCAGGAAGCAAGCTAGGATCTGCATCCTGAAGACACTTGCTGAGTCGTCTTCTCTCTGCTGCAAACCTACAAACTTTCCCCACTGAGCAGCTCACCTGCCCCCATGGATCAAAGTGATTTCAGGAGATCAAACCTGCCATGGCATCTCATTGCTCATCAGCCTGAGCATGGAGAGACCCTTCCTGTGCAGTGAGCCAGGCTGTGACTTCTTCTCTGCAGCTCTGCATCAGCCACAGCCAACCTTGGGTCCATGTGTCCAAAAACATGGGCACTACTGGTCTCTCCTGGTGAGGCCAGTCTTTAGGAACACCGTTGAAGGTGCTGTACCTGAGAGCCTGCAGGAACTGTCCTGGCTGCCCCAAGCTCCTCACTGGCATGGCAGGGGTAGGAGTAAGTGCCCTCAGTGGTGCTGGAGGGCTGCTCCATCACATATGTGGGCTGACTGTGGAAAGAGCATGGAGGAAGATGATTTATTTTGCCCCAACTGGGGAAAAGAAAGGGCCTTCCGTGGGTGCAAAGACTATTGCCCCTCTTCTCAAAGCTGACATTTGCCTGTGGTCACCATTGCCATAAGGAGCCTGAGGCTGTGACCTCTCCAGCCCTGCAGTAAGCCAGCACGTGGGCAGTTTCTGCACAGCCAGCACCACCCTAGGAGTTAAAATTAATTTTATTCCCCGTAGGAAATAAAACCATCCAAGTTGTCTTTGCTCAAGGGTTTGAGTTTCCCAAAGGCAAGAGCCATATGCACATGGAGAGCCAGGGTGTCTCCAAATGTGCCAAGTGATAAAAGTCCATCTTTTCTCGTTATTTGCAGAAGAAAAGCCCACCGGTATAACATGTCTCTGAGGCACACATCAAAATTACATGATGTTCTGAGTGCAATTTTAGCACTGTGTCAATTATACTCCCCCTCCCTTTCCTTTCATACTCCCCCATCCCAAAACAACAAAAGGCAATGATTGCAGCGACCTGTAGAAAATGTAAAGCACAAGCCAGCTGATCCCTGACAACACAATAGCAAGATTAGTTCATCTGCAGTGAACAAACACGTATTATGTGGGTTTTAAAGTTAGGAGAGGAAAATGCTGTGGTTTTCATGTATTTCTATTCAGTAAGACTGCGACTTATTACTTCCATGCAGCTGAGAAGTCCTATTTTTAAAAATAGCCTTCAGCTTGTTTTGAAATCTGCAAGCATCTCGCTTTGTTTTGCAGCAGCGTAATAAAAAATCCCGGAGCCAGAAACGACCCCGTTTTCCTTTA
>NW_010168499.1:0-571 GCF_000695765.1 Mesitornis unicolor
CTCACACTGGCATCTTGTCTGATTAGATTACTTTTTCCTTTTCTATCCTAATGACAGGAAATCCCACAATACTTTACCTGTTTAAAAGTGAGACCTTGTATCATATAACAAGTGGGAACACTTTCTCTTGGAAGCTTCTTTGCATCCAATAATGAATTAACTGATTAACAAATTGTCTGCAAAGACTTGCTCCCATGAAGCGCAGAGAAGAATAAGGAGGTTTTACTTATATATAGTTTCAGCAATGGGGGAAGAGTGTGCTCATCCTTACAGATGTAGATAATAAGAAAACATTAAGATAGTATCTGAGCAAATAAAAATATCTACAATACCTTCCTACAGGATATTATTGACTGAACATGGAGTCAGCAAACTGTGGTCCAAATGAAAGACCCCATTGAGCTTCCAGATAAAATCTATTGTAATAAAATCTACGCTGTTTCACCCAGAGATTTCAAATGATCCTGTTGTGAAAGCAATTTCTGCAAGCAGGTTTCTAAAAACTCCTTACAATGCTGGTCCCACTGTCCCAGCCTCTTTCGTTGGTTTTATCTTTGAAGTGAACTTCAGT
>NW_010168499.1:699-2685 GCF_000695765.1 Mesitornis unicolor
AAATATGGTGACTTAAGTTTTAGCATCACTTCAGAATCCTCCATTCTTCTCTTGCACTTTTAGTCCTTGAAAACGTAATTGCCCTTTTTACCTCATTCTTCACTCTCACTTTGGCTCCTTAGAACAAGGCTACAGGGAAATAGCAAGGTAAATTATTTTCCTGTCATTTAGTTTCTGTCATTTTGTTTTGGTGAAAAAATACAACTTTCAAATATGAGCACTCTTCCGTATGTTACTTAGCATTTCATATTCCAAGGTTTCTTGTGTTCTTTGCAAATCAGATCATTGGTTCCCAGAGGAATATTTATATGCAGTGTAGTGTGACTACTAATGGGAAAGGTGTGCACAGAGTGTTTAAATAAATATATTTTATAATGGTAACACAACTGGAAACAAATACATATTTATTTCATTTCAGTTCCGAAATTGAGTTAGATCCTGTCTAAAATGTTGTCTGGGGAGGGAATAGGAAACAAGCAAGCAAAAACCAGAGAAAAATAGGGAAAAAAGCCCAATCCCTTTCTCTGTGAAAAGCTCCTAATTGATTCTCAAGTCCTCTTTCATGTCAACATACATTATGCAAAACTGTCTGACAAAGGTAGGTTGCTGTGAGGGAATCACACAATGTGTTTGCCATAATATCAATATTTCACTTTTGTAGCATGTTTCGTTCAAAACTTCTCAAGGTGATTTGAAAGCAATTACAGAGCAAATGTCTGCAATGTAAGTAGGATTGAACAAACAACCATCTTGAACAAGCAACTACGATTTCATGGTGGATTTAAAAGCATGTGGGCCAAATCCACTGGTTTTCATCCCTCTTGATACCAGCTGGGGTGTTCAGCACCTTGCAGAAAACCCTCAGGACTTCTCCAAATCAGGCCCTAGTGAATTAGTCTCACAATCTTTTATAAGAAAAAAAATCCACAGGCAAGGTACAGACCACTACCATAGGAATTTAACTGCTTGTAGCAATGCACAAATAAATTCTATCTGCCAACAACATTTGCTGCTAAAGGGGTAATGGTTGATTAATATGGTCTCTTTAGATAAATAAAAGAGATGTGCAAAGTATTTTTACAGAAAAGTACCATTAAGAGCCTGAAACAATGGAACTGAGTCTTAAGGGAATAGTATTTAACATTTTGCAATTAAAGCTGATAGGTAAACCAGATTTATGAAATATTTCCCTTAAAATACAAGGTAGATCAAAGCTTTCACTGCAGTGATGCAACCAAGTCCCTGGTTTGCAAAGAGAGAGAACATTGCAGTTCAAGTTACCCACAAGTACAGTTTTCTACAATATCAGCTTTTCACTTGGTTCTTTAATAACAAGATTCTGTTAAAGCTAAACCATAGAAGTGAAAAATACCTTCTGTAAAGCAATAAGAATTTGATTCCATGGATTTGAAAGAGCTAATATAGTTTTAACAATTTTTAGTATGAATCTGTGCACAATACAAATCTCCTATAAAATATCATGCCCTGTTTATAGCATAAAATAAAATGTATGCTTGCTGTTTCATCTCAAATTGACTGCACTTGTTTTTCTTCATGCACATGGCTTGTCTTCAAATAGTGTCATATTTTCCATCCACCGACAATAGTTTAATGCCCTACATGACTCAACATGATCAAGGTGTCAAAAGTGTTAAAACACAATTTCTTTGTTGGTTGGATGCAAATGCAACACAACGCAAATGCATAGCAGCAGAAATAAGCAGGTTAACATTGAAAAAGGCCATACTACCTCAAATGCTGAACACTTCCCCAGATTTTGAGAAGCACCTTGACCTCGTTGCTGGTGAAAAGTAGGAAAAAGCTCATCACATTGCAGTGTTGATCTGTGCTGTTCATCATATAGCAGAAATTAATTTTTGCTTGCCACAGAAGCATTAAAATGGATTAATGCAGACAAGATTTGAAAATTAAAGGAAAAAAAGTGAAAATATACAAAGATAAATTATAGGAGCTTGAAAAAGAAAC
>NW_010168500.1:0-1978 GCF_000695765.1 Mesitornis unicolor
GCCCTCGCTGGGCCTTTTCACACCCCGGGGCACCGTCCCTCCGCGAGGAGAGCCCCTGCCACAGCCCGGCCGTGCACTATATATATATACACACACACGTACAGAGAGAGAGTAATTAATATACATTTTTATATATGTGAGCATACTTCCATATAGACACGCATACACGCATAGATCTGTATCTATATTCCTCTTCTGCAGCCAATGGCCTTGATCTAAAGCATTGTAACTCTTAAGTGCTGAAGTGGGGATTTGTATCCGCCACGTTAATTCTCTCTGTGCACCCCTCATTATTAGACATCTGCGGTTTTTATCACTAAAAAAAAATAATTCAGGAGACCTGCAGTAACTTCGAGATTTGCTTGTGACTGCGTGTAGTGTTATTCCAGAAAAACTGATGCGCTGCTTCACAGCCTTAATGTAGAGAGGACTGCACTTGCTATGTGTCCAAGTCACATACATTATATACTGCCTGCAGGTGTGGAAGGATCGGTGCATTTTGAATTCTCTGAAAGATGACACGAGTGTTGCACAGTTCCAGCTCCTGCGGATCTCCTGAGATGTATACAACATTTTGTACCATGTGCATGTTACATGTGATAAATATGATTTCAGTACTTACTGCTGTGACCATACCTGGAAATAACACTCCAAACTCAGTTATTAAATTAACAGATCTAGCGATATAATGTCTGTCTTTCAGGCAACATTATGGATCAATGAAGCATTTGTCTTTTTCCCATATCCATAAAAAAGCTCTATGAAATTAATCCCTCCGCTGAAATCAATATTGATTCTGTAGCTTATTGCCATAGAGGGTGCTGCTTATGTGTGTGCCTAGCTCGTGGTCCTCATGGTTTGAATTGAAAACTGGTCATTATGAATTTAAATTTTCTGGGTTTTTTTTTGGTTCTATGCGGTGCTTAGCTGCGTTCAGATTTTTCAGCAATGATTTATGATCTTAAATGCAGAGCCAATGGTTTACGTTGTTCCTCGCTGTTCCTCAGTGACTTCAATAAATATGAATTTGTGAATGAATGTTGCCATCAGAATAGCTTTCCCGGTGCTTAAAAATATCTGAGTAAAGTAATACGAAGCGCCAGTAGTTTCTCATGATAACGTGCTTGCCTAGGAGTGTTTAAATCAGATTTTTTTTTACAGTGCTTTGATTTCTAGTATGAACTATTTATATCTCCTCATAGGTGATGTTGTAAAAATATGTGATCTTTAAATAATTTTACCAAAGCAAGCCGTGGAAGAGTTGGCCTGGGCTTTCCGGGCAAGCACCGCATGCCCCGGCTGCTTGCTCCAGCTTTCGGGCGAGTAGAACCGAGACTGGGCTCCTCCAGCTTTCTCCTCTCTTCTCCGCCAAGCCGTACAAAAAACCAAAAGGAGAACGCATTTAAGACGCAAAACAGCAAAAAAACCCCACGTTACAGAAATGCTTAAAGAAAAAACAAAGGGGGAGGGAATAAAACGAAAAATGTTCTTACTCAGGGAAAGGACGAGCGGATAAACACCTCTGCCGCGCAGAAAGCCGCCCTCCCCGTGAAAAACGCCGCTTTCCGAGCCCCGCCGGCCTCTGCCGCGGTGTTACCGCTCGCCCGGGTTGGGCGACCGCGGGGTAAGGGGCTGCCATTCGCCCCGTCGCGCCGCCAGGGGGCAGCACGGCTCCACGCAACCCTGGCGGCGCAGGCAGCACGACTCTCCTCAATCCCCTTTCCCGCAGCGGACGGTGGCGCCCGCGGGCCGCGGTAGGGAGCGGGCCGCTGGGGCCGGTGGTCGTGGGGATGCCGGGCAGGACACCACCCGTCCCTCTCCCCGCGGTGAGTAATTTGGAGAAGAGGGTGCCCGGTGAGGTGCCTAGTTTAAGGCAAAAAGAAAGCAGCTGGGAGAAAAAGGTGTCTGAGGCGGGGTAGTGCCGGCACGGAGGCAGCTCTGAGGGATCCTGACGGCTCCTAACGGCGGGGCCCGGGGG